>NC_045439.1:68671156-68855434 GCF_002776525.5 Piliocolobus tephrosceles | reverse complement strand
AAAATTTTTTTTTTTTTTTTTTTTTTTTTTTTTTTTTTTTTGCTTTTTAGTGCCAGTGTTATTCATGATAGAGAAGAAAAAATCAGGGTACTAATCAGAAAGATATTGCAGAAGTAAAAAGCATATTATAGAGGCAAATTACATGCAAAAGTTTAGGAAATCATGGAGCTGGAGACAATTTCCAGGATTTTGCTTTATGTGGTATATTAGAGTTCTCAAGAGAAACAGAATCAATAGGATGGATGAATAGGTAAGTAGCTAGGTAGAGGGATAGACGATAGAGAAAGAGATTTATTATAAAGAATTGGTTCGCATGATAATGTAGGTAGAGATGTTTCAAGATCTATACTCAGCAAGCTAGAGACCCAGAAGATTACATGGTATAGTTTCAGTACAAGTCTGAAGCTTGAGAACCAGTGGGGAGCAGATGGTATAGATTCCAGTCCAAGTAAAAGTTCAAAGGTAGGAAAAGACTCATGTTCTAACTCAAAGACAATCATGTGGAGAGAGTGAATTCTCCCTTGCTCAAACTTCTTGTTCTAATCATGTCTTCAACAGATTGGCTGAGGCCCACCTACACTGGGAGGACAATCTGCTTTACTCACTCTACTGATTGAAATGTCAGTCTCATCCAGAAACACCCTCACAATCATACTCAGAATGATGTTTAGCCAAACATGGAAGCACCCTGTGGCCCAGTCAAGCTGACATAAAACTAACCATCACAGGTGGTCCAGTGAATTGTGATGTTTTCACAAGCAGGAAGAGAAGAAAGATTTGACTTCTAGACATGCACAGTGTGAAGTGGTCATGGAATATTCAGTTGGAAACACAGATTTGAGCCCAGAAAGGATTTTACATTCTAGACTTAAATTTGGTGAGAGTTGAAGACATAGACATGGATGAAATTGCTTAGGAAGAACACATAGATCCATCAATTCCTTCATGAATTGAACACCTATTATATTAAGAATAAATAGGCACTAGAAATACAATTAACAAAATAAAGACAATTCTTACCACAAAGAAACTTAACTTCTAGGGAGGAAGAAAAAAATCAAACAACTGAGTAAAGAAACAAAGAAATTATACCATCAAAAGTACGGTAAGCACAGAATAGAAAAAATATGCAATGCGTAAGAAGATATAACAAGAGAATCTGACTTAATCTGGAGTAATTTGGAAGACTTCCTTGGGTGAGTGACATTTACACAAAGACCTGAAGTTTGCATAGACTAAGCAAAAAGAAGATGGCATTAGAGAAACTAAAATACAGATTTACATCTGCAACATTGCAATGAAGAGAAGTGTCAAGACACAAGATTATAGAATTAGTTAGGGTCAGATCACTCAGGGTCTTCTAGGGAATTAGAAAGTTTAGTAGACTGTATTATTGGTCACAATTCCTCACTCCCTTGTAGTAGTATTATGTATCCACCCCTTGTCATGGCTTCATGATAAGCACAGAATACTATTTCATCACTTGATTTTGAATTTGACCATGTGACTTCCTTTGGGAGGTAAGATGTTAGTAGATATAATATAAGCAAAAATTTCAAATGTGCATTTGTGTAGATTAAAACAGCTTTTCCTCTTTCCACAGATAATACTTCTGTGACCAAATACGTGGGAGTTTCCCCACCCCAACAGACACACCAAGTATCTTGGCCCATTTTCTGATACTTACAACAGAATACCTAGAAAGGAGTAATTTATAAAGAGAAGGGATTTTTTTTCTTACAGTGATAGAGGCTGAGAAGCCCAGGGTCAAGGGGTCATATCTGGTGAGGGCCTTCTCGCTGTGAGGATTCTCTGCGGAGTGCTGAGGCAGCACGGGGCATCACGTGGTGAGGGGGCTGAACATGCTTGCTCAGAGCTCTCTTTTTCTGCTTATAAAGTCACCAGGCCCATTCTTGTGATAACCCATTAATCTATTAATCCATTAAAAGATTAATCCATTCATTTATTAATGGATTAATTCACTCATGAGAGCAGAGCCTTCATGATACAATCAGATCTTAAAGGCCCCACCTCTCAAAATTGCTACACTGGGAATTCAGTTTCAACATGAGTTTTGGAGGAGACAAACATTCGAACTATAGCACCAAATAATTAATTTTACAGTTAACACTGTCTGAGTATCCTTTGATTTGGTTTAGCTCTGATGCTATTTATCTGGAGATAGCATCAGAGCCCACAGGTTGAAGGCTCAGTTCTTAAGACTGTCCCCTCACAACCTTTCAGATGCCAAACAAGAGCCCCAGATTGTTGTACCCGTGCTTCTGACTGACCAGCTATAAATCAGGGTTTCCACAACCTCCTCCTCAGGTTTGATTAGTTTGCTAGAGCAGCTAATAGACTTTTGGGAAACACTAACTTATGTTTACCAGCTTATTACAAAGGATATTTTAAAGGTTACAAATAAATAGCTTGGTTAAGAGGCACATAGGGCAAGTTCCGGAAGGATCCCAAGACCATAAGCATCTGTCCCCAAGGAGTTGGAGTGCATCACCTTCCTGGCATATAAACGTCTAAGCCCCCATGTGTTCATCTGTCTACAAGCTCTCTCAATCTGGTCCTTTCGGGTTTTATAGATGTTTCATTACTTAAGCATGATCAATTAAATTATTGGCCACTAGTGATCAACTTAACCTTCATGCCCTCTCCCCTCCCTGAAGGCTGGATGGTGGAGCTGAGTAACTCCTCTAATCCTGCTATGTGGTCTCTCCAGTGACCAGACTCCATCCTGAAGCTACCTAGTAGCTGTTAGTCATCAGTCAACTTTTTAGCATACAAAAAGACACTTACCACTATGAAGATTTCAAAGATTTAAGGAATTGTGTGTTAGAAAACTGGGGACAAGGACAAAATATATATTTTACAATATCATTGCATGAATGGTTGGCCTTACCCTCTTGCACTTTTGTCAGCACCATGAAAAGAGTATGCCCCAGCCAGGCTACTGGTCAAAGGAGGATGAGAGACTTGTGGAGACCTGGAACCAACTGCACTTGGAATGGAAGCCAGTTTAACTCTGAGGTTACCTTCAGCCAACTTGGAGACATGAGAGTAGAGTAATGCATTGTTCTCTACCACTGAGCTTTGAGATCTTTTACACAGCAAAAAATGACTAATACAGAGCCCTTGAAGAAAAACAATGTTTAAGAGTTATGCTAAGGAAAAGGAACCAGAGGGTAAGAAAACACTAAAAAGAAGAAATCAGAGAAGCAGAAGGGAAATAATGAGGGAAACAGTAATGAGGATATTGGGATGAGGGAGAATTTCAAGGCAGAAATGGTGAAATTCCAGAGAGATCACTCTGGATACAAAGTTAAAATAAACTACTGAATTTGTAAATTATATGTTCAATATTTTTGAGCTTTGCCAAAACAGCTTCAGTTAGTTGGTAGAAACAGAAATCATATTGCAGTGGGTTAAAGAATAAGTGGAAGGGAGAAAGAAGAGGCAGGATATGTAGACTATGCTTGAGTGTTGTGATTAGATGGAGGGAGGCAGGTGTCAGGGAATAACACAAAGATCACAAGAGAAAACTTAGAGTTGAATTTGCCTCCTTTGCAAGTAGAGGAGAACCAAGTCACTCAGAAAGAGTTCAGTAGGTCTCCACAAGCTGAAAGAGGAAGGATGAAATATGAGGCCAAAGAGAGAGTTAACTCCACATGAGAAAGTATTATTTGCATTAAATTATAATTTATTAAGGAAAGTATTATAAATTATCTCTTTGAATTGATTATTACTTTGCTTTATGTCACAAAAATATAACGGTATTTTAAGAGTCTCATAAATGCTGTGTTAGGCTTAAGATAGTGGAGCGGTCAATTTTGTATGCACTTTTAAATGCTCAGCACTTGGCATGTTTTTCTTTTCCCCGAGGTGATGACTTGAAAAGGAGGCATAGTCAAAATAATTGCTTTTAGAATGAAGATATTTTGAACAGGTTTCTAGTTTTAAGAGAAATTTTGGTGGAGAGAGAGTGCAAGAGTGACATATCTATGAAACAGACCAAGAACTTCAGAAAGAAGTAGAACTGCCTCTTCCTCTGAATCAGTAGGTGGGTAACCTGGAATGAAGATGACGTTGAGGGGTAGAAACTGAAGGCAGAAAGACTTCCTTCCTGTTGACTGCTACTTTATCTGAAACAGTGAAGGTGGATCATCTGCAAGAGTGAAAGGATGGTAGACATACACCTTCTGTAATCACCTTCTTGTTCCAAATATAATTTTAAGAGAAAAGTTTTTCCCGTAGCAACTTTTACATGTGTCAATTCAGTTTCTATTTTAACTTTTATTATAAGCCCTTCTAACTTAATCTAAAGTTCATAAATATAACATGAAGAATAAATTAATAAAAATTTGAAAGGCAATGTAGCAATTGGTATAAAAAAACGTTAAATGTGCATACACTTTGATTCAGTAATCCCACTTCTAGGAATTTATGAAAATTGTAAAATGACGTGCAAGTTTGGTAATTGAAGAATTGTTTATATTAGTAAAAAAATGGATTAACCTAAATATATATCAATAAGGATTTTTCAAAGTAAACTGTAATATAAGCATACACACAAAATTCTATGCAAAAATAAAAATTATACAGATCTACACTTATGTCTACAACAATGTGTTTATATTGTGTGTGTGTGTGTGTATGCACGTGTGCAAATATTAATACAGACCAAAATCTTAATAGCACTTATCTATGGGTTGAAAGATACGGAGTAGTTTTTCCTTTCCTCTTTTTACTTTTTGTATTGTTTGAAATTTTTTATAATAAGCATTTATTATAGCTGTTATATAAATGAACCAAAGATTACTTCTGTGTTCATTTCTTCACTGCAGGCTGAGACCCATAAGTTCAAAAGCCCACTAGCACCAATCTTAAACCTGACATGTCCAGTTGTTTCAAAAACACGGAGTTTTAATTGTTTAGAGCCTGCCTGCTTTGCGTACTCTGTGAAACCTTACCTGGCAGCTGTTACCCATTGATAAGGTAGAACACTGTGGTTATAAAACCAAACTGCTATGGCCCTTTGGAGGTCTCTGACCCAGAGACCTGTGTCAGACTGCTGAGTGACATCATTTACATAGGAAGCACCCTTTCCAATATTGCTCTCACCCAGGGATTCCCTTGCCCTCCTCATCTCCTGGAGGGTGGCTCCCCATCTGAATCGTCTGGATGATCGTGTGCTGTGACAGACTTCCCCTCTTAGGTAACTCAGTACTAAGTGCTGCTCAATAAAGCGTGTTGGGTGTTACTGCCTTTCGTGGTCACTTCTGTTACATTGATCAGCGTCAAAATCCCTTGAACACCATCTCCCAAACCCCAGGCCTTTGTAATAGCACATAAAAATAACAAATTGGTGTTATTAAACCAGTTTTCTTTTTTTAAGAATTTTAATGGCTCCCTACCCTGTGCCAAAGAAAACCTGGGTAGAATTGAGGTTCCAAGAAAAGATGCCTTGAAAGCCTGGAGCCAGGGAGGCTTAAGCTTCCAGTCAGGGTTTCAGTATTGACAACCAAGTTCAGACAGAAACTATCCTGCGAAATCTCAGTCATAACCACAAAATCACATTATCCTGTATTTTGATCTCAAATACCCTTTGTTTTTCATATTATCTAGGCTCTATAGCTGGTATGTAGGCAGCAGATAGTCTAAGTGTTATTTCAGGGTAGTTTTCCAGTTCTTTATCTGTATAAGTCATCAAGGACCTACCACAACTCCCTCCTTCCCCTCCTATGATATTTGCTCCTTTTATCAAAGTTGGTTTCATGGATTCATCTGAGTGTTCTCCCTCATTCCCAGTAAGATTGCAGACCAGCAATCTCATATACTTCTCCCCTCAAGGAATGCTCTCCTCCATTTGGAAAGGGTTCTCATCTCAGTATCTTCAACTGTGTTCCAGTATCCAAATACAGTTTGTTGATAGCATCTGTATCTTTCAGGTCTTTCCCCACTTGCGCGGTAGAGAGTTGCTCCTTGACTCTCCATCCCCACTCCCTAAGCTATCCTTGCTGATTAGGTAAGGCTTGGTTACTAACTAGAAAATGATCATCAATTACTATCGGACTTTACGCGTACTATGTTTATATATCTATATGTATATTCCTATCTTCCAGACTCTGGTGCAAATTTGCAAATTCAGCAGACTATTTTTAATGGGACCTTCTAAGCTGCTATACAGTTACTATATATTGAAACTTTATTTAACTTAAATAGATGAGATAGGTGGAATGAATGATTTTCATTTTGCATTTGGGAACCCGAATAATCTTTGAGAAAGCAGGAGCGAAACTTGGCCACAGAGTTGGAGGGAAGGCAGTTACTTTCCTGAATTCCAATTTCATGGTCTTTGGAGATCTTCCTTGATAATCTTTGTCCCCTTTCTCCTCAACTAGAAAATGGTTAGCATTACTATTCCTTGTGTGAGACATCCTGTGATCTAATCAACAATGGAAAATAAAAAATCATACTCAAAGATCTATTTTTGTTCACTTCCAAGCAAAGTATAGATAAAGAAGATCCAAAGAGGCGCTTGAAAGGAATTTTCAGTTCATGTAAGTGTCCACATTTCTCTCTCCTGACTATTGCAAAAGTGATTGCTAGTTGCATGTGCCTTCGTAGCATGTCAGTATAAATCATTTTGATAGATTTATATGTTTTTCACCTAAGATCCTCCTTTCCCCTTAACCTTTTGTTCCTGTCCTTGTCTATAATTCTGTATCCTCATTGGAAGTGATTTACTCAGGATACAAAAGTCACTCTGCTTCTTTTCAAATGTCAGTCCTCAGAACTTTCTTACACACTCTTAGAACCGTATCAGAAATAAAAAAGACTCCCAAATCAGGCTTTAATTATGCTCACTCTTGAGGGCACATCAGCCTCTCGATAACAACTAAGTTAACAGTGTTCAAAGTACAACTCAAACTACAGCATGTCCCAGTGCCCCACATTTTTCAGGCACTAAACGGTCTCATCATTTAGTTTCCTTTTTTTTTTTAAGCAAGAAATATGCTTCAAAGCATAAATTTACAGACTTCAGTTTTCACACTTGGTTCACTGTTATGTATAATTAACACATTCCTGTTCTCCTCTCCACTTAATTTAGAACAACATTAAATTTCCATGCAGCTCATCAAACATATATGAGGATTATTGGAATGTAGTTAGGAAACTCAATCAGTAGGAATTTCATCCCCAAACACCTGGAACCCAGCTTACCAGAAACGAGTCTATGAAAACTTGTGAAGGAGACAGTTTAGCATGTTTTCCTCTGGTTTTGTGTGTTGACTCTTCTCTAAGCATCTTCCTTGCCACCTCATCACCATCCTTGATTCAGAAAGCCTCCCAGAGACGAGAAGCTTCCCTTATAGGAATCATGTCTCCCAACACTCACACTGTAAAGTACCACTTTACCAGCTAGGTGACTTGGTAAAGCATGTTTGGTATTATATAGCTGTTCTTGCTGCAGCTTCCTGAACATAATGCCTCTCCCTTGCCTTATAGACCCATTAATAATTCTCCTGGGAGGAATTTTTGTTTAGGAGACAAGAATATCTTTTTCCTAGCTGACCATTAAATATTCCTCACTATAAAAAAAAAGCCATGTGTTGATAATAATAATCATAATATTAATGAATAATAACAATAACAGACATTCATAGGGGACTTATTTTGTTCCAAAACAGTGTCCTAAGTGTTTTCCACATTAACTTATATCATCATGATAAAATATCTTATTGGTTGAGACTGTTATTATCATCATTCTACAGACAACCTTCTGAAGAGAAGTAGAGATTGCCTTACCACTAACTAAGGAGTTTCTTTCTCCTACTCAGTATTCTGTAATGACATGAAAAGCATTTTCCAAAAGACAGTAAATAGAGCATATTTGGGGTATGCATTTTACTATTGCTGGTGTCGACATGTACTACAGCAAAACCTCTGCCAAGAGAGGATAAAAGGAGTCAGCTCATAGTGGGTGGATATTAGAATTAGACAGAGGTTCAGATTGACATTGTTTAGGGGGATGGGGAGATCTAACAGGAAAAGGAGATGACTCAGAAAGAATTTCCCCAACAGTTTAGGATGCCTCCTAATCATGGGAACATTCTAATATACACACTAGAGAAAAAGCCCAGGAAAGTATGGCATAGATTTCTCACTGCTGCTTCAAAATTCATTTACCCTTTCTTTATCAGTAAGAGAGCTCCAATTTTATTTAGGGTGGCAATGTGCCTAGTTAAAATAATGCGCTTCCCAGCTTATCTTGAGATTAAAGTGGCCACTTCACTGAGCTATGACCAGCGAGAAGTAAACAAAATCTATAGAAGGAGAAGACAGACAGCTGGCATGTGTCACTTTGCCCCTTCCTTTTCCCACACCCTACCTCCTAGAATGCAGATATGAAGGGTGAGTCTTCAAACACCATTTTGAACTATTGTGGTGATCCTGGAGATGGAAACCAAATAATAAGAATGGAAGAGCAGACAGAAGCCAGATAAGATTGGAAGGGCAGAAATAGAGATGGAGGATGAGTCCCTGATGGTCATGGGGTCACCATATCTTCCCCAGATTGCACATCTCCAAACTTATTTTACATGGAATAAAATACATCTTCATAAGTTTAAGCCACTGTTATATCTGACATGTTGTTACATGCAGCTGAACATGATTCTTACTAGATCCACAAAGTTAGCTGAAGGTTTTATGGGCAGCAGAACCTTCCCTTTACAAGGGAAGAAAACTCAAAAGACCCCTCTACCAGTAGACAGCAAAGGTCCTGTGGAGAGAGGTTAAATGAAGAGACCTAAGCCAGGAATTTCCCAAGCCCTTGATCAAGACAATCAACCGCCTTGCTTCTCAATTCTCTGATTCACAAAATAAGAGAGCTAAATGTGATTATTAAGGCTCCATTCCAGGTAGAAAATTCTGCAATTTTACAACTATGAGCGAATAAGACATACCAGTGTTGCTAAAACCCTGCTGAAAGGGTATTAGAGTAAACGTGATATTTTCTCCTGTAGGGAGAGGTAACTTAATCGGATTTGACTGGAACCCAGTCTGAGGCTGTCTGGTCACTTGGCACAGGGTTGCTGCTAATTTCGGATCAGCTTGTGTTGCCATAATCAGGGACTATTTGATTGGAACAAATAGAAGTTCATTTCAACAGACTTAAGCATTCCTTATCCTAGTAACACAGGGATATCTTACTGAAGCAGAGAACACCAGGGATATCTTACTGAAGCAGAGAACACCAGAGTAGGAAGTCCAAACAGGAAAACTGAGAACTGGAAAACCAAAAAGTCTCCCTCCCTGTCTGTGGTCAAAGTAGTACAATCACCTTGGCCTCCTCCTCCTATTTTTCACTACTGCTTAGCTCCTCTGCTGCAGGTCTTTTATGGTAGAAATATTAAAATGGCTTTCCCAGCTCTACATAATCTCTCTTTCAAGTTAGTACATATGTTTCACTGATTTAGACTCCACGTCATTCAAATTTCTAATGGAATCTGATTGGTTCAGCTTTAATTAGCAATGACCCTGGGAGAGTGTAAAACCACAGGGCACAGGCAGGATAGGTAGGGCTTTGGGGCTGGCTCTCTAGGGAGGAATATGACTGGGAAGGGAGAATTTGTATCTTCAGAGTAACAGCAAGGGAGTTTTTTCAGTATTCCTCTTTAGGAGGGGATACATGTCTTTCCAATCTAAGAGCTCCATGCACAGGAATCTGCTGAGATGGGGCAGGATGAGTGCAGATGGATTATATCAAGATGTATCAAGTTGTGCCTCCTAACCTGCCTGGAGTGATACAAATGTAGCACTGTTTTGAGTTTGTAACACTTACTACAGAAGTATTCTATGACACCTGTGTATGGGCACTTGGAATGATTACAGGCACTTGGAATGATCACAAATTGAAATAAAATGTTATGAAAATTTTTTTGAGAATCTAACAGCATAGCATCCCTTCACATAATTTAAGTGTTGGAAATAGGATAGAAAACTGCTAATTTAACCTTTCTTTTATCTATTTCTCTAGCTCTTGTTATAACCTTCTCTACTTCATGCAGAACTTGTCTCTGTAATTCAGAACTTGTTAGTGTAATTCAGAACTTGCTAATTACCACCTTGACCAATTCTGAACTCTGTTATTTGTGGATCATCTTGATAATTAACTGAATGTTTCTATATTTTAATTGGATAGAATTCATCACTTTATAGCATATTTACAATTGTTATGGTATGAAAGCCAACTCATTAACAGATGTTTTGCTTTTTTAAAACTATAATAATATATGGAAACTTTTGATTTTTTATTTATTTTAGGATTTGGCTCAAAATAATAGTTTCACACCAGTTAGAATGGCAATCATTAAAAAGTCAGGAAACAACAGGTGCTGGAGAGGATGTGGAGAAATAGGAACACTTTTACACTGTTGGTGGGATTGTAAACTAGTTCAACCATTGTGGAAAACAGTATGGCGGTTCCTCAAGGATCTAGAACTAGAAATACCATATAACCTAGCCATCCCATTACTGGGTATCTACCCAAAGGATTAGAAATCATGCTGCTATAAAGACACATGCACACGTATGTTTATTGCGGCACTATTCACAATAGCAAAAACTTGGAACCAACCCAAATGTCCATCAGTGACAGACTGGATTAAGAAAATGTGGCACATACATACCATGGAATACTATGCATCTATAAAAAAGGATGAGTTCATGTCCTTTGCAAGGACATGGATACAGCTGGAAACCATCATTCTCAGCAAACTATCACAAGAACAGAAAACCAAACACTGCATGTTCTCACTCATAGGTGGGAATTGAACAATGAGAACGCTTGGACACAGGAAGGGGAACATCACACACCGGGTCCTATTGTGGGGAGGGGGGAGGGAGGAGGGATAGCATTAGGAGATATACCTAATGTAAATGACGAGTTAATGGATGCAGCACACCAACATGGCACATGTATACATATGTAACGAACCTGCACATTGTGCACGTGTACCTTAGAACTTAAAGTATAATAATAATAAAAAATTATTATTATTATTATTTTACCTTCAAGAACATATGAGATTTAGTTTGTTGTCAAAATTTGTTTTCTCAAAATTCAATTTCTCTTATTCTTTAGTCTCCTAAGCATAAAAAGATGAAATATACTACATAGAAGGCACACTAAAAAATAAAATCTGAATTTAAACTTACTATGGTAGCTTAGACAGGTCACTTAATCCTCTGAACTTCAATTTTCATTATATAAGGTGGTCAAAATAGTATCTGAATCTACTCCATGTAATTTTTAAGTTTACTAAATGAAACATGGTTATGAAAATAATTTATAAAATTCAAGAATGTGCAACATTATTAGATACTATCAATGGGAAGTTTACCTATTCTTCTATGTCTTACAAGATGATAAATTGCTGTTGTCAGGATGAAAGTAGATGAAGCATAAATGAATCAGGTAACCTAGGCTTATATTGTTGAACAACACAAGAGCATAGACACCTCTCTATGTTAAATATGAGTGAAACACCATGACTAAGGGTAAATTGGTTTACTATTTCATCAAGACAGCACATCCATACAATATAATAGAAGGGCTTTTAGGGGAGACCCTCTATATAAAGTGATGCTTACTAATCACTCTTCATATTTTGTATTACATAAACTGCCAGACAACTGATTTGACAAGAATCTTATGAATTAGTTTAAATGCATTCCTGATGTGTAATCAGTATCTCCAGCAGACTTCAAGAATGCAGTGTGTTACATCATTATTAGACATATCAAAATGAGACTTACCTGAAGTTAATATCATTAAATCACTCAAGAGCTTAATTTTAGTTCAGTAATCGACTTCCATAAAATTGTCACTGGAAATGCTGAAGGGACAGCCCAATAGAGTATAAAATTAGAGGTTTGCTTTCCCCATCTTTTTTAAAATGCACCAAAGCAAATCTAGTCAGACACATGAAAAATACCATGAGTATTACATACCTTCTCTAATAAATTTCATATTTTGAAATCAGAAAGTGTTCAGAGATGGTCAAAATCAGAAATCATGTAATATTTGACTCACTTTTCTTGAAACCCTTCAGTTTGTAGCTTCTTGGTGTTTGCCCCTGGCTACCTACAATGATCTTGTTGTTGTTGTTGTTGTTTCAGCTCTCGTACTACTAGAAAGTGTCATACTTTTCCAACACCTTAACACTTTGATAGTCCATTTAGTGCCATATTTCTTGTACTTTTGCATGGGATTTTTTGTCGATAATTTTGCTATTTAAAATGGCTCCAAACTGTAGCGTTGAAATGCTTTCTAGTGTCCTGGAACACAGGAAAGCTGTCATGGCCTTATGGAAAAATATATATTGCTAAGCTTTGTTCAGGCATGAGTTATAGACCGGTTGTCCATAAGTTCAACGTTAATGAATCAACAACATGTTAAATAAGGTGTCTTTATATCACAACACATAAAACAAAGTTACATGGTTTTGTTTGGGAGGTTTTATGGCTTTAAATAGTGGAAGGGAGAAATGGGAAGTTGGTCAAAGTGTATAAAATTTCAGTTATGCAAAACAAATTAAACTCTAGAAATCTAACGTACAGCATGATGATCATAGTTAACAATACTATAATGCATACTTGAAACTTGCTAAGAGGTAGATCTTAAGTTTTCTTGCCTAAACAATAAAAGAAAGAAAATGGTAACAAGGTTATGTATTGATTAATAAAAATTTTGTGAGCAGAGGGCTTGCAGGAACCTAGTTCCATATTTCCTCTAAGAGCAATTATCCAGTGTTTGCTATATCAGTGTTCAAATAAACATTATAGAACATAACTATCACAAATAACAATTATGTCTACAGAGAATATATATGCATATACAAATATATGTATACAGAAAGTATATATACACATATGTATGTATATAGATTTACATGTCACTATTTGGCTCAAAAGTCAATAATGGGTCAGACATAGTGGTTCATGTCTGTAATCCCAGCACTTTGGGAGGCCGAGGTGGGTGGGTCACCTGAGGTCAGGAGTTCGAGACCAGCCTGGCAAACATGGCAAAACCCTGTCTTCACTAAAAATACAAAAACTCAGCCAGGTGTGGTGCCATGTGTCTGTAATCCCAGCTACTAGGGAGGTCGAGGCAGGAGAATCGCTTGAACCTTGGAGGCAGAGGTTGCAGTGAGCTGAGATCATGCCACTGCACTTGAGCCTGGGCGACAGAGTGGGACTCCATCTCAAAAAAAGGTCAATAACGTTATGACCATCCTAATAAATTTCTGTCTTAAATACCACATCCATGAAAATTTCAAAGCTTGAGAACTCACCTTTATTCATTCAAAAATTATATGTTGATTATCTTTTATTCTCTACTAGGTTTTGCTGAGGGAATAATAGTGAAGAAGACGGTAACAGTACCTATTCTTTTGGAACACATATTTTATGGGAAGACATAATACCCATCCCCAAAAAAGACAAGTAAATATATGCACAAAATGACTTTACATGGAAATTTGTTACAAATAGACCAAAGAAGACACTAAGATCAAGAATGAGAATGGGGGAACATATTCTAGGTAGTTTTGTCAGATTAGATCTCTATAGGGAGGTGACATTTAAGATTGACACCCAAAAGATAGAAGGAATTAGTCACATGACATGTGGGGAGAACATTCCATTTAGAGTGGGGAGCTTAGGCTGTGACCATGAGGTGGCAATGTGCTTGGCTCATTGAAAGGACTGAAAAATGAGCAGTGTGACTACAAGATCGTGGGTTAGGAACAAAGTAGAAGTGGAGACATAAATAGGGGCCAACAGATGCAGAAATTATACTCTTTGCTCTAGTGTATAGATTTTATTTTATTGCTATGAGAAACCACAGAAGGATTTTAAGCAAAGTGTTGACATGATTCCATTTGAATTTTAAGATCACTTTTGCTCCTTGTGGAGAGTGGATTGAATGGATTGAAGAGGAGCACTGAACTGAGGAGACCCAGTGAAAATTCTGTTCCAATAATGTGGATGTATGATCATGATGATTTAACAAAGGTGAAGGAAAGAGGTCAAAGCCAAGAAATCACTGCAATTAAAACCACCAGGGATGCTACTAAATTGGACGTAGGGTGAAGAAAAGTACATTTTCAAGGGTGGCCCTATATTTCTGCCTTGAGTATAGTATTTGACACATTAGCTATTACTATTAGATATGGTATAGAAAAGATGCTATCATGTTTTCAAAAGCAATATTTCTCAAGTAGTTAAACATCCACCTCTATCTGTTATTATAGGGAATGATGGTGAGCTTAAGGTGACTATAATACTATTTGGCCAAGGGATATTGAAATCTTGACTTGGTTGCATAATACTGCCTTCCTATGAAGTCAACAAATTAAAATAACAAAAATAATATCTTGCTTACATCTGGAATTTTGGCCCCAAAACCCAATATAATGTAAGCTTGACCATGAGGATAGACTTTTTATTTTCCCAAGTAAGCCTAGACTATTATACCTTCTAACTAAAGCAGATTCTCATTGATATAACCTGTGACACCTCCTCCTGAATGAAGTTTGTATCAAAGCTTAGGTTATGTGATTAGTAGCCACAATGAATCTCTTTGAAAACTCCACCTGCTGTACTGAAGCACAATTAGGACCTCGGACTCCTCTCAGGGATATCAAAAGGGCTGGAGCAAGGTGGTAGAGAAAGAAAGATTTCTTCAGTTCCCCTGAGAGGACAAGAGGTACACTTTAATCTGACTTAGAAAATGCTTCTTCTCATAGTTCAAGCTAAAATGGGCTTATTTTACTCCCTGATCAAATTAACATACATCCTAAAAGTATTAGGGAGTGATATGATATACCATTTAAATTAGCTGCAGTAAAAACCACCTCCCTTAGAGAACATAAGTAAGTTGAGGGCATGTGAGAAACCTCTAGCAATGGCTCAATCAGCCTGAAGGCTACAGGTGTGCTCATTCTTCCAACAAGCATTTATTGAGCACTTGTGTATTAGGTCCTTCCCATGATAATCATTACTTTGAGTCTTCATAATTGTCATCACAAAGATAAAACTAGACAATATTACTCCTTGCTGGTAAGGGTGGGTGTGTCTTTTTTTAAAATCAAGCAAGTTTGGTTTAATAAAACACAGCTAAATCTATGAAATTTTGAGAAAAGTATAACAGAACAGGTAGTCCTTTTTCCCCCTTCCTAAAAAACATTTTTGTTTATCTAATCAAGTCCACATAAAATTCTTTGCCACTGAGGCTAAAGCTGTTGAATGAATACAATTTTGCTGCCTGTATCTGGTTAACATGTCATTTCTCCATAAGGAAGCCACTTTTTACTGCAGTTGCACACTATTTTGTTATTTATTTATTAGATATTTTTGAAATTATGCCTTGTTTTAAGACAGATTTAATAATAAAAATAATATATTTGTAAAAGCCTTTTGTCATATTAAGGCCCCACCCTAAATACACACAGGTACACTTACATACGTAAATACACACATGCATTCACACACATATGTACATACACATATATTTAAACTTAGACTGTCATCTTGTCACTCCAGAATGGTAGCTAGTCAACAGAAGAAACACATTGAAAATAGAAAAGAAGTCTGAAGATATAGGCCTCTCCTATATAGCTAGCTGATTTCAGCTGCTTATGACTGCACAGTGTAAGTTAATTGAATGAATGCTCACAATACAAGTTAGCCATCAGAAAGGACCAGAAACTGATTATGTATGAATAAGAGTAGAGAAAACAATGTATCTGGACATACACTAGAACTCTGGGATATCCCTATTCTAAGAACCAATTATTGTAAAGTCAATGAGTCCCCTACTATTTTAATGAGTTTAGTTGATATTCATCAGAACTCGAAATACATAGTAATAGTAATGATTAATTGTTACAGTTATTAAGGCATGAGTGTATAATAAACCAAAACTCACTTTAGATGCCATCTGCGATAGCACAAACTTCAGTAGAATCTTCAGTACAACATAGACTAATTTTAGACTCATTTAGATTACAGACATATTCATTATAGCAAACTAATTTGTCCCAAGTGACTGAAAGATAATCAACATCATTTAAGAATTAATATACAGAATATACTATATTATACATGTATATATCAATGTAAAGTATGATTCTAAGAATTTGAATGTAATAAAGCATAACTATTTTAAAAATTTCATGCAAAATAATTGAGTCTTTGCTATTTTCCTAGAACATTCTAATTGTTTCAAGGTTATTCTTTCAAACATCAATTATCTATATGCTATACAGCCGCAAAGGTCTACACTAGTTTTGTGAATATCAGATAAATGGATCTTTTTTGTATTCTGAGGCAACCCAATCCCATAACCTAGATCTTGAATACTTTTCTGTTAGCCCTATGGTACGGCACTGATATTTCCAATCTCCCTGAAATTTTCCAAGTTCATTTACCAGTTGTCTCAGAGTTCTAGAACAGTTTTTTCCTCATGGTAGAATGCTTTATATCAGAATTTTTACCCACACAAAAAGGGACAAAACAAAAACATTACAAGTTACATAAAATGTAATCGCTACACTGTAAAATAACCAGGAATACAATTTCCACCCAATTAAGTAGCACAGAATACATTCTAATGACTGCATTTATAGAAGATACCAGCAATACTTAGTAAATAAACTGCATGCTAATTCACCAGGTGACTGGGAACACCAGGATAATAAAGTTTCTTTAAGTGCACTGAATATGAAAACAAACAAAAAACAAAAGTGGGCAGCAAACAAAGCCTGTATTCTTTGTAATGAATCTTATAATTACCAAAAAGCCTAATTGTTAAGGGAGTTTAAACAGTTTGCTATCTAAAATCTTTATGGAGTGAAATCTAGTTAAGTTTTGTTAAGACAATAATGCTATGTAAATCAAGCAGAAATAAAAAATAATAACATTTTCTACCTCCTGGGAGGAAAATACAGAATGTGCTGACAGTGGGCAAAGAGGTGGTTTAATTGGGTGGGGGAAGAAAGCAACAAACAGTAATTGAGTCAACCATCCAGCATTCTGGTTGTTTGATACCAGTTCCATCTAGTCTAATTAAAGGAGTAATGATAATTAAAAAAATGCATTTAGAAATGGTCCCTCCATCTCCCCTGCTGTAATAAAATGTCACAGTATTTATTTAAAAACACAAACCTAGGCATATAATTTCATATTGAGGGACATTTTCTTCTCAAAGTGTTCTCATGTAATAGCTTCATCCCATAAAATAACTAAACAAAAATTAACATCAGGCAAGGTAGTCAGCTGGCCACATAGGTGCTTATTTCAGCATTTGTGCAGAAATAATGATGTCAGCAGCATGCCTGACAACGTAGCCTTCCCTGAATCGGGCCCCTCTCAGTGATAGTGAGCTATATACAAGTTGAGAGTGCCATAAAAAGCTTCTTAAATATGTAGTTAGGTGTGTTTATCATTAGATCAGCAATCTGTTGGTTGAAATGGATGTTACTTTTTTGTATAATGCGTTTAGAATATTAGATATCTTCACATAGTGAACAAGTACATTATAATAGCCAAGATGCACTTACTCTGTCTCCCACCAAAGATGAAATATGAAGGGGAAAATAACATTCAGTTATTCAGTGATTCAGGGCTACCACTGCTACACAATCTGAAGAAAAGCACCCTGCAAACTCAAATCTAGTTTCCCATCCCTCCATCTCCTTCCCTAAAGAAGAAGGGTTCTCACTAAGAGGGTAGGAGGTCAGACTGGTCTCATAAAGAGATCAGGAAGAGGGATATGGGACTGGAGGAGCAGGAGAGAAATACTACTGGGGGTTGGAGTTTTCACCTGTACAGAGCTCTAACACTCCGCCTGTGTGCAAGAAAATTGAGGAATGGAAGGATCTAAGATGAAAAGTGCTAGTATAGGTTTTGACTTGGCTCTTTCTTAATTGCCAGTAAGAAATGAGATGCTTTTAAAATTATCTGTTGAACTGAGCCTCTTCAAACACAACTCCACCTAGAATTGCCTTGAGAATTCATTTGGATTATCTATGTCATGGTTCCATTATCTGAGGCCATGATCTATAGAACTAATTCTAAAAATAAAAAAGGCTATATACCTTTTGAAGTACGTGATAGACTATAAAGTCAACTAGGTAAGATGGCCACATTTGAAAAAAATCACTAACATTACCATACAAACAGTAGGAGGAAGAAAGCTTAAAATGTTATGCTATCTTTTTGTTTGTTTGTTTGTTTTGTGACGGAGTCTCGCTCTGTCGCCCAGGCTGGAGTGCGGTGGCGCCATCTCGGCTCACTGCAAGCTCTGCCTCCCGGGTTTACGCCATTCTCCTGCCTCAGCCTCCTGAGTAGCTGGGACTACAGGTGCCCGCCACCTCGCCTGGCTAGTTTTTTGTATTTTTAGTAGAGATGGGGTTTCACCATGTTAGCCAGGATGGTCTCGATTTCCTAAGCTGGTGTTCCGCCCGCCTCGGCCTCCCAAAGTGCTGGGATTACAGGCATGAGCATCGCGCCCGGCCTGTTATGCTATCTTTTAAAGAATGATTCAATAACACAATTGAGTGAAGAATAAGTGGGGTTGTATTTTTTTCTGATTGTAGTGGTAATATTCTTAAGAACACAATTAAGAGGCATATAATTATTTGGTTTCAGTCCCCCAAAGCTACATTTAATCAAATATGCAAAGGCATCTTCCAGATTAAGAGAACTGTGTGTGCCTATTTATTTTTACCATTGTTTAGGAATGGCTATGAGTGGTATCTTTACATTGATGTTTTGAATTTTAAATTTGTTTAGAAAGTCAGTTCAAAGATATTTTGGAAACACATACAGATCTTATATATTTTGTGCTTTCTCAACAGAATGATGATGATCAATTTTTTCACTCTCCTATGGCATTGATCATGAGTTGCAATTTCCTCTTATCAGACTTTTATATTCATATGAAGATTCAAAGGAAATTCCTTAGATATTTTAGATAATGAATATTTAGAAAATGAATATTTCTCATTTTCTCAAGGGGACCATGACAATTCATTTATCTCACAAAATGAATCATCTGAATGAATCTGCCACTGTTAAAGTACCATCTCCTTTTAACAAAAAGAAGTACCTACTTATGTTAAAAAGCATCACTATTTAACTAGGAGTTACTTGTACTAAAAGATGTTTAACTATTTGGATAGAAGTAGACAAAGAAAGATGCAATGTCTTCAGACACCAACTGGCCAGAGTTGGACCAAACTTCACAGGTTAAGGGCACAGTCCACCTCAAGGCAGCTCTCACTTCAGATTTCAGCTGCAAATTAAGAGAACCCCAGGCCACTGTCATCTCACTTCTGACCAACTGGTTCAAATTTGGGAGCTACCATGGCCCTCTCAGTTTTGATAATTTACTAGAATGATCTATGGACCTCAGGGAAGTGCTATGCTTATTACAGTTTTATTATAGCAAAAGGATACAAATCAGAGGGAGACAAAGGGAGAGAAGCATCGAGTATAATGGGAAGGTTCCAAACATGAAGTTCACGTTGTTTTCTCCCCACGAGAGGTCCTGTTATCCTCCTGCCACAGGAATGTGCAACCATACCCAAAGTATAGCCAACCAGGGAAACTCACCTGAACTTTGGTGTCCAGGGTTTTTATTGGGGTTTCATTATGTATGCATGACTGATTGAATCATTGACTTTGAGGTCCAACTCAATCTCTAGCTTCCCTTGCCTCCCTGGAGACCAGGCTGATATCATGTGGCTGAATGCTCTAACTCTCTAATCACATAATTGGCCTTTCTGCACAGCCAGACCTCATCCTGATCATCTTGTTAACATAAACTATCAAAGGTCTCACATAACAAAGAAATATCTATTACTCAGGAAATACCACAGGTTTAGAGGTTACCTCTTAGGAAAGAGGGACAAAGGCCAGCCAAATTCCCTATTACACAAAAGCCTGTGATATCCCATGTCTTAGTAAATTATTTTACAATAAATTTTGAACATTTTGGGGGAAGTAGTAATGTGGTATTAAACCAAACCTACAATTGACCCTCATCTATTGGCTTGGACTCAAATTAGGCAAGAAATAGTTAATCGTTTTCAGAAATAAGTACAAACCTTTCTATTAACTCACTGTAAAATTACTACTTTTTAGGAATTTTATTTCAAATAATGATGAACATATTATATATTTACTAAGGGAATATCTCTATCACCAACTAGATGGTACACCACAGTAATGATAAGAACCAGGTTTTAAATTTAGTTCTAGATATAGATTCCAAATCTGTACATAGATACCAGATCTGTCATTCATTTCCAAAATAAATATTTTTGCATGATCAAATAGTGTAATCCTTAAATATATTACATTTAGTAAACAAATTCATGTGAGGTGAAATCTACCCCTTAACCCCTTTTAGTATATCTACATTGTAGTTTATTTATTGGTATTAGACATCAAAAAGAGGCATTTTATTTAAGATAATGTTTCTATTCATTTATTCAACATATTTATTGAATACGTATCACATGCCAGGTATTGAGGGTGTTCCAAACACAAGCAATGTGTTAGTTAATATAAGGTACATTAGTCCTTTCCCTCAATGAACTTATATTCAAGTGAGAAAAGATAGGTAATTAGCAAGAGTTTTTGAAACTATAATGTTTGTAATGAAAAATATATGGAAAAACAATCTAAGAAGATGAAGTTAGAGACAGTTTTGTAAAAGTTGTAAATTCAAATAGGGTTCCCAAGAAAACTGAAATTTGAGAGTGGTGAAAGGGAGAAACATGGAGTTTTCTGGTAGAAAAACATTCCAGGCAGAGGAAACAGCAAGTGAATGGCTCTGAGGCAGGAGCCTGCCTGGTGTGTTCAAAAAGCAGCTAACAAGGTCAATGTTGCCCAAGTGAAGTGATTTGCAAGGGTGAAGAAGTAAGAAATTAGGTCATATGAGTAATGTAGGGTATGAGGGTGTGCAAATGATATGGTATGTAGTAGGTCGTTGTAAGTTTAGTTGGTTCACACTTTGGGAAACTATTAAAGATTTTGGGCAAAGGAGTGACATATATTTTAAAAGGATTCTGGTTGCCATGTTCAGAACAAACTGAAGGGGAGAAAGCAAAGAACTAGGAAGTCTATTTAAGATGCTGTTGAAATAAGCCAGATGAGAGACGAGAGTAGTTTAGACTGTGGTGGTAGTGGGGGTTGTGGGGAACAAAAGGTGGTTATTTTCAGATGTATTTTGAAGGTAGACATAATAGGATTGAAAAAGAATAATCAAGGACAATATCAAGATATTCAGACTGAGGAAAAGGAAGGATGAAGTTGCCATTAACTGAGATGGAAAGATTGTAAGAGAAGCAGGCTTTGGGAGGAGGAAGGTAAAGCAGCCCAAACTCTAATCTAGACTTGCCTAAATCCAAACCTTGTGTTCTTTACTACAAGTCAGCACACTATTTTTAGTTTATTGAATACCTGTACTCTTGCAAGGACTATGCTTTTCATAATTTGCTCATTAAATTCTCTTAAGAAGGCTATGATGAAGAAAAAACCAAAAAGGTAAACACTTACATAGTACTTATCATGTGTCCTGAGTGTTATAACACACACACACACACACACACACACTCTCATATAATCTTCACAAGAATCATAGGTACTATTATCATCCATATTTTACTAATGGGAAAAAAGAGGTGGAGTAACTTGCCATTGGTTACACAGCAAGTAAATGGGCAGAGGAGAGATTTGAACCTATGTAAGATAGCTCCTACATCTGTTATGCTGTCATCTGAGAGAGATGTAGGATCAGAGGGCTTGTCACCTCCCAGGGATTACATGATAAGTACAGGCATTTTAACTTTTGTTCTAACTACAGCCCTTTGACCAATGGATTATAGAGAATAGCACCTTTCAATTTCAGGTGGGGGAGTTAGAGAAGTAATAATAGAGTTGGGGACAGTGGTCTATTTCTGGGAACTCTGCCATGGACACTAAAGTAATCTGGGGGTGGGGGAAGAGTGAGAGAGAGAGAGAGTATGTGTGTGTGCCTGTGTGTGTTTAGTTTTACTGTATCAGTTTACTAGGGCTTCTATAACAGAGTACCACAGACTAGGTAACTTAAACCACAAGAAAAAATATTTTTATCACTGTTCTACAGGCTAGAAATCCAAGATCAAAGTGTCAGCAGGGTTGGCTTCTCCTGAGGATTCTCTCCTTAGACTGTAGATGGCCACCTTCTCCCTGTGTCTTCACATGATTTTCCTTCTTTCCCTGTGTCTGAATCTCTTCTTCTTATAAGGGTACCAGTCATTTTGGGTTAGGATCCATTGTAATGATCTCATTTTACTTAATTACTTCTTTTAATTAAGTAAAACCATTTCTCTAAATGCAGTCACATTTTGGAGAACTCAGGGGTAAAACTTCAATACATGAATGGTGGCGGACAGAATTTTGCTTGTAACAATTACCTAGCATTGTTATTTAAAATCTCCTTTCCACCTTAAAATTCATATGGAACAACAACAACAACAAAAGCCTGTATAGCCAAGACAATCGTAAGCAAAAAGAACAAAGCTGGAGGCATCATGCTACCTAACTTCAAACCATACTACAAGGCCATAGTAACCAAAACAGCATGGTACTGGAACAAAAAGACACGTAGACCCATGGAACAGAACAGAGATCTCAGAAATAAGACCACACATCTACAACCATCTGATCTTCAACAAACCTGACAAAAACAAGCAGTGGGGAAAGGAGTCTCTGTTTAATAAATGGTGCTGGGAAAACTGGCTAGCCACAAGCAGAATATTGAAACTGGATCCCTTCCTTACATCTTTTATAAACATTAACTCAAGATGAACTTAAGACTTAAAAGTAAAACCCAAAACTATAAAAACCCTAGAAGAAAATCTAGGCAATACCATTCAGGACATAGGCATGGGTAAAGATTTCATGAGAAAACATCAAAACCAATTGCAACAAAAGCAAAATTGACAATAGGGATCTAATTAAACTAAAGAACTTCTACACAGCAAAAGAAACTATCATCAGAGTGAATGGACAACCACAGAATGGGGGTAAATTTTTGCAATATATCCATCTGACAAAGGGCTAATATCCAGAATCTACAAGCTACTTAAACAAATTTATAAAAAGAAAAACAAACAACCCCATTAAAA
Organism: Piliocolobus tephrosceles; assembly: GCF_002776525.5. Lineage (NCBI taxonomy): Eukaryota > Metazoa > Chordata > Mammalia > Primates > Cercopithecidae > Piliocolobus > Piliocolobus tephrosceles. Next base: position 68,832,176 of record NC_045439.1, on the reverse strand, counting down.
AGTGGTCAAAGGACATGAACAGACACTTCTTAAAAGAAGACATTTATGCAGCCAACAAACATATCAAAAAAAGCTTAACATCACTGATCATTAGAGAAATTCAAATCAAAATCACAATGAGATAACATCTCATGCCAGTTAGAATGGCAATTATTAAAAAGTCAAGAAACAACAGATGCTGGTGAAGCTGTGGAGAAACAGGAACGCTTTTACACTGTTGGTGGGAATGTAAATTAGTTAAACCATGTGTAAGACAGTGTGGTGATTCCTCAAAGATCTAGAACTAAAAATACCATTTGACCCAGCAATCCCATTACTGGGTATATATTCAGAGGAATGTAAATTATTCTATTATAATAATTTACACATGCACACATATGTTCACTGTAGCACTATTCACAATAGCAATGACATGGAATCAACCGAAATGCCCATCAATGATAGGCTGGATAAAGGAAATGTGGCACATATACACCATGGAATACTATGCAGCCATACAAAGGAATGAGATCATGTCCTTTGCAGGGACATGGATGGAGCTATAAGTCACTATCCTCAGCAAACTAACACAGGAACAGAAAACCAAACACTGCATGTCCTCACTTATAAGTGGAAGCTGAGCAATGAGAACACATGGACACAGGGAGGGGAACAATACACACTGGGCCTGCCAGAGAGCACGGGGAGGGAGGGCATCAGGATAAATAGCTAATGCATATGGGGTTTAATATCTAGGTGATGGGTTAATAGGTACAGCAAACCACCATGGCACACATTTACTTATGTAACAAACTTGCACATCCTGTGTATCCTGGAACTTAAAATAAAATTAAATTAAATTTAAAAATAAATTAAAATAAATAAAATCTCCTTTCTGTAAAAGTTGGAAAACTTTGTTCCCATTGAACATTACAGGTAGATTCTAAACTTATATATGATGACACTTGGCTCTCTTTTACTCTGATGACTTGCATTACTCCACTTACACTCTGTGTCTCAGACACAAGAAGAGAAAAAGCAGGAAGCAACAGTCCCTGTTTGCTCTTGGACATTGCAATGGGTGTGAGGGTGGGAAAAGTTTAGTCAGAAGATAGCAAATTAGTTCAGTCAGCAAGTCAGGAAAACTTCCATCATCCACCCTCTATAACATGATGGAAAAGGGGTAAAAAAGTACTCTTAAAACCACAGCGGTAGCTCCTTTTGCAGTTTTGAAGCTAAGACTAATTTGATAGACATCTATCAATGTTGAGATTTTATGTCTTTTGGTTGGTTTCATAAGTTTTTTGAAGTTGAATACTTCAATTTTATCTATAAAAATATATTGAGAATTATTCAGAATGCCTATTGATGGGAAGATACCAGAGATTTTTATTAAATATCTATACATTAATGTATTCCCCTGAGATTGTATTTTATCTTGTGAAATACAAAGCTGGTTAACCCCCCACAAAAATAATCTAGATTTTTTCCATAAATGAAATGAGTACACTTTTAGCTAAAGGGGAAACAGACATTGTATAATTTCCAGGAATTCTATAGAAAGACTAGAATCACAATAGTTTACTAAAACAACAACGTGAAAAAGACATGCAAATTGCACTCAAACCTTTCATGCTGAATAGTAACTGGTGACAGTAACCTGGGAGATAGAGACACTGGGTCAGTCTGAATAGTAGAAGGGCTATGAATGTGTAGGAAGATATGTCTAACGCATAGCTGAAAGAAATACAATAGGGGAGTGGCATCATCAAATTGGAAGGTCCTTAAATGCCATTCTGAATAGGAAGCATTATGTGAAGACACCCTGTAATTCACATGATTTCAGTATCTAATTCTGTATTTGCAACCAAAGTTTATAATGTGTTATATGTGTTTTCTGTTTGCAAAGCTTTTAGCTGATTCCTATCAGAGACCTAGTCCTAGGTAAACTGCTGCCTCAAGATATTTAGAAGGTCTTGAAGACTGTATCTCTTCTAACCCTCACCTAATTTCACAGACCTAGAGGAAATGCAAATCCTTAGTTTAGAGTAAGAACCAAGATTAAGGTCATCTAAGAAGAGTTCAACCTTCTGGAGCTTTTGGTAGAATTAAATGCTTTGGTTTTAACTATAAAAGATAATTTTTGAGTTCTAGAATGTATTAGATTATCTACTCCAAGATAAGAACAATCACAATAGCTACTTATATTTTCACAACACTTTATGGCTTATGAAGGTTTTTTACATTCATTATTTTATTTAATGAAATTTTTACAACGTAGAGGGAAAAGTCCAGGATTCAGGGTTGTTCACGTGTGTGAGCCTTGTTTCCTCACCCATGCTAGGGATAATCACAGGAAGTCTACTTATCTCAAGGGTCAGTTGTGAATGTCAAAGGATACAGTGTTATATAAAAACAACTTTAATTCCATTGTCGGATGTTATTTTACAATAGATTCTATTAAACCACAACCTCTGAATTAATTATCTTCCACTTTTTGATGATGATTGATGCTGAGAATGGCTTCTTTGCTCTTATGTTGGAACTGTTAAAGCCTTTAAAAACAATGACTTAATTATTTTATTACATTGACAGAATAAAATTCCTACATTCATTTGATGTATGAAGACTGAGAATTTAATTTATTTAATGATTATCTTGGAATATATCTATTCATTACTGGTGGAAAAAGATGAAACGTTGCCAGCAGACAAAGACAGTTATCTCTTCTTTCTAGAGTTGTGAAAACAACAATTACTACTTACTGAGTACCTACTTGGTGCCAAACACTGTTCTAGGTGTTTTGTATATTTCATCTTTTGATCCTTACAATGGCATGTGTGTTACTTCTCATTGCAACTTAGCAGAGATTTACTCAATTAGGACATGCTGAAGCTGGGATTTGAGCCCAGAGATGTTCATCTTTAAAGACACTTGCTCTTTCTAATCAATATTTTATCACATAAACATTAACTTGCTCAGTTATCAAGTGTTCTTGTATCTGAATGAATGGAGGTCTGGTAGGACTAAATGGTATATATCTAGGCATGTTAGAACGTCTGTTAGAAAGCAATGTTAGAATGCACACCTCTGTGTGGGCTACAATTACATTTGACTTTCTCTAAACTTCTTTATTCAGTCCTTCCCCTCTCATGTGATTCCTAAGAGCTCTCTCATACTAATATATCAAGAAGGGGACTAAAGAGACTATTCATCAAAATACTTCTTAGGGAAACCATTATTTGTGTTAGGAAGAAATACTTTGAGAAGTTATTAGAGAATAAAGCTCCAATGGTGGGAAACTGTCACAAACATGGATTGCTAACATCCCATGAATAAGTCAAAAAGAGGAAATTTGCCAACTTCCATATTATGCAGTCCTCTGACATTCACAGTACTCAGCAATAAGAAGAAATGAAGTAGTAGTATATGCTACAACACTGGTGATTCTTAAAAACATTAGGCTAAGTGAAAGAAGCCAGTTACAAAAGACCACAGAAAGCCAATCTATAAAGACGGAAAATACATTAGTGGTTTCCTGGGGCTGGAGTGAGAACAGGGAATGATTGCAACTGGTCACCAGGGATCTTTTTGGAATAATATAAATGTTTTAAAATTGGACTTTGGAAATGGTCACAGGACTCTGTAAACTTATATGATCATTGGATATTCATTTAAAAATGAGTAAATTGTATAGTCTGCAAATTATGTCTCAATAAATATGTTCTTTTTATTTAACAAAAAAAAAAGGTGCTGCACAGCAGCTGTGTTTGCAATGTTGCCACTCATGAAAACCAGCAGAGTACCTCCGGAAGCACACCCAAGAAATTGACAGCAGAGATTGCCTCTAAGGAGGGAAATGGGGCACAGAAGCCAAGAAGAGGAGGAGAGTTCCTCTGAATGTATAATGTTTGGTGCTCTTTGAATGTTACACCATGTGCATGTAACCACTATTCAAAAATAACATTAAACCCTTTACATCTTTTAGTTACTAGGAGATACTTGGCTGCTGTTCATACTGAGGAGGTCATTAATGGTAATGGGGTCAGGAGAAAGGACGGTCTAAGCGGAAAATGCTGCATTATCTATTTTCAGAAATGATCATTTTGATCTATTATTCAGAATAATATTGATTTGAACAGCAATACCCTACAACCAAGGGACCTGAAGGGAACAGTACGTAGAGCCTAAGATAAAGAAACCTGTATATTTTGTTGTAGTGGGAGTGCTGAAAGCAGAGAGTGGAAAGTCTGAGGCCTTTATGTTTTTGATGCCAGAGTAGTCATTCAGAAGGCTTTTGAAGAGCAATGTATTGATTGCACTCTGTTACATTTCAGTCATTTTGCTATCATCCTTTTTTCCAGTAGATGCCATAAATGTAGCAATTCAAGAGCAAACTGTTGGAAAAGATGCTCAACTCATCTTCCTCAGTTTGTTATTTCTTCAAATTATCTAATTCACTGTGCTTTTTGGATTTCTTTTTGCTATAGATGGTTTTCCATACAACTGAAATTGCTAAATAATTGTCAAGTTTCTGCTTCACTTAGAAAATATTCACCAGTTAAAACAGATTAAATCCCAGTACTCAATTCCCTAATAATGTTTATCTTTGGAATCTTGAAGATTTTCAACTCTTAATCCATAGCTCAAGTCTTCTGTATGATGTTGAATGCAGTGATCTTCCAAGCAAATGATGGTATTTGAGCCTTCCCTTAAAATGGTAGTAATAAAATTTCAAAGTACTTGTTAAGAGAAGGCATACTATAAATTACTGATATTTGGAAATTTCTAAGGATATGTCACTTAGAAATGAGTATGTAGTGGTTAACGTGACTATCTTCTTTCTATTACTGAGAATATGTGAATCAAAGCAGGATGCTAAGATTTCCTTTCTTTGTTATTAACACCTGTTTATACTCATGTTCCATTATGATGAACTCTCTTCACTGGCTTGGAGGAGTATGATATCATAATCTGAGAAAATGTTAAATGATACTTTCTAAATTAAATGCTTCATTAAACCTCAGAGATCCACTCTAAATTTTAATTCCCACATGATAATTTTTAGTTAAGGCTAAAGATGAAAGGTAAAGTAGACAGGTAATGTATGCTTAGGTAACTGAGGAGAAGCAATCTGAGCATAGCTAAGTTTAATCCCTAAAAACATTGTGATGCACAGTGAGTTAGTTAAGAGTATGGTCTCTGATTTAGAAAACCTGAGTTTAAATTAAGTTAGCTTGGCCACTAACTATTAGATTGGTGCAAAAGTAATTGTGGTTTTTGCCATTGAAAGTAACAGTAAAAGCCATGATTACTTTCTCACCAACCAAATCGTTTGTGTAATTAGATTGAGCAGGTTACTAAAATGCTTTAAAATGGAATTTCTTATATGTTTAATGAGTATAATAGTATCTACTGCAAAGGGTTATTAGGATATTAAATAAAACAAGCCATATGAAGAATATAGTAAACCACTCATTATTGTTCAAAGTCATGGTTTTGCTGGATGCTTCAAAATTTATACCAAGAGGATAATAAATTTGCCCACAAACCAGGCTGCTTTCATTCAAACGTGATCAAGACTTCAAGTGCTATCCAGAAAGCCAAAGAGATGCTAGAGAGATAGCTAAAGATTCATCTAAATGATGATAAAAGAATTCAGAATTACAGGGGAAGTTAAGAAAAAATGACTTTGGAATTTTTAAATTTACTAACTTGAAAGTTAGCTAACCTTCTGAGCCTGTTTTCCATTTATAAAATGGATATAATAACACATCATGTTGTGAGGATTCAGTAAGTCTATGAATATTATGTAGATAGCACAGCACTTGGCACAGTCTGGGTGCTCAATAAATGAGAGGAACGTTTACTAGGAAGACTATATAATGATTGTTAATGTGCTTTGCAGTATGGAAGACAAGAACATAACTGTCACATAAAGTAAACTGTGTATAAGCTGTTTCTTGTGTTTTTTGTAAAGGTGGTGTTTCTGAAACTTGAAAAAGTAAATTAAGAGAGAGTGAGGCAAACGTGCACAGGGGCCAGGTCACCATGCGGAAAGGGGATGTCAAGCAATAGAACAGCAATTGAATGTCTGCCCACATGAATTCATGGAGCCCCCTTGGGGCGCCGAGAAAAAAGAAGGAGAGAATAAATACACTGATTTCCAGATGGTAGAGTGGGTGGTAAAGGGAAGGAAAAATGGAGGAGTTAGAGATAAACAACAGCTGTAGCAATGGGAAAAAGAAAAAGCAGCATGATGATTCTAGGTGAGCTTGGTTAGAAGACAGTAGTCTCTCTGGGACTAAAATTCTCTGATTAGGATCAAGTAAAGGCAAGTATTTACAGAATTTATGGTGGTAAAGAATGATTAACCACAGTGAATGGAGACAGAGACAGCCTCCTAATGTGGCACAGCTTAGGCATTTGACTGAGGCTTGAGAATAGTGGAAGAGATGAGTCAAAAGGGAAGGAAATTGAGTCCGGGGAAGCTTTAATGCACTAATTAAAAACATACATGGAGTAAGTACCGTCATCAGGAAGAAAACAACACAAATAAGAACACAAAAAAACTGGAGATGTGGCCTAAGGAACTCTCAGAGAAGAGAAATTGGATGTTTTCTTAGGGAAAAAAAAAACAAAGGCTGATGGGGTAGAAGAGACAAATTTTTATGATGAAAGAATACTAAATAATTATGTAGATACTCTCCATTCCAGGAGGAGGATCATTATTCCTAGCCCTTCTTCTGCAAGAGTGAGCTGTACTTAGTGACTTGCTTCCATAGAATAGAGTAAGACAAATCTGGCAAACACTATCCTAATCAAGTCACGAAGGTTAACATCACCAGTGACTTCACATGGATATCATGTACCCCTTGATATAATGTGGTGAGATGGGCACTTTGGCTCCATGGGATTCTTTCCAAGAACTCATAACCTAATTCTAATTATGAGAAAAACATCAGATACATACAGACTTGGGGAAATTCTACAAGATACCTAGCCAATACTCCTGAAGACTGTTAAGGTCATGAAAAACACAAAAAGACTAAGAAATGGTCACAGACCAGAGGAGACTGGAGGGGCATGAAAACTAAAAGTAATGTGATACACTAGACCGGATCCTGAAACAGAGAAAAGATACTGGTGGAGAAACTCGTGAAATCCAAAAGTATGGAGTTAGTTAATAGTACTGTGCCAAAGTTGATTTCTTAGTTTTGATGACTGTACCATGGTAATGTAAGATGCTAACAATAGGGAAAAGGAGCAAAGGGTGTCTATTAGGGGACTTGCTGTATTATCTCTACATTGTTTCTGTAAATCTAAAATTATTCCAAATTTAAAGCAGCTTTTTAAAAAAGATGATAGCACATTAAAAGGACACAGGAGTCAACTGAAATAGCTCCTCATGGATCAATGGTGATAGAATTGGATTATAACCCAAGGAATAAAATAAATATCCATGATTTTACATTAATATGAGTAAATAATTAAATAAATTAATTATTGGGGAAAGGACAACCGTTTAACCATTTCTTACAGAGGAATTCCAATTAATAAGTGCAGAAGAAATGAAGGAAATAGAAAATACCATTAGAACACTAGAGTAATAATCACTACAGCCATGATCAACCAATAAATGCTAAAATTAGAGAAAGTTTATGGAGCAACAAGATAGCTTCCAATTACCTTACTGAAAATATTTATTAATTACAAAAGGGAAAGCAGTAACTTTTCATGGACAAGCCTGGCAGACACCATCTTAAATAAGTGATCAAGGTTAACATCACTTCATTTTATAAGATAAGAGCAAACATAAGGCAAATCCAAAATGCAGGACATTTTACAAAACCCCTGAACAGTAATTTTCAAAAGTGTCAAGGTCATGAAAGACAAGGAAAGACAGATAAACTGTCACAGATCAAAAGCAGCTAGGGAGACATGACAACTAAATACAATGTAGGATCCTGGATTGATTATTGGCACAGAATAAGGACCCAAGGGAACTAAGTTGATAGTTTAGTTAATAGAATTGTACCAATGTTAGCTTCTAGGTTTTTTGAATAAATCACTGTATGGCAAGATGTTAACATTAAGAGAAATTGGAGAAATGATACATGGAAAATCTTTGTACTGTCTCTGCAACTTTTCTGTAAGTCTAAAATTATTTCAAAATTTAGAATTAGAAAACATATGAAACACACACATACACACACACACGCACACATAAACAAAGGCCAAAGAAAGCTCACTTGAGGTTTTGTGCCAAAGTACTATCAGATGCTCCTCTTCCACTTCAGAATTCTGACTAGTAGCATATATTCACAAACAACGAAGATAACTGGTTGATCCATATGCTTTACTCCAAGACAACTTTGTTAGTATGTCCAGAGAACACAGGGGGTCTCCCATGACCCTCACTAAACCTAGGCTCTGGGAATCACATCTCCCACACTTCGATACCCAATCCCATCAGACAAGCTAGAGAATGACACACCTCCCACCACACTGGGGAAAATCTGTCCTCTTTTGTTCACCAGGGGGGAAAAGGTAAAAAAGCAGCAGTAACATATGATTTGAAAGCAACAAGTCCAAGGAGATGTTTAAAAGGTAAACTGAGACATAATAATTTTTTTTAGGAGTTTATTTGCACAAACAGCAATTCAGGCATCTGGCAGCTCCAAACCAGAAGTAGTTTGGCGCTCCATAAAGGAAACATATAGATGAATAGGAGAGTAAAGCAAAGGAAATAGTTGATGGGTTACCGATACACAGTTGACTTATTTGGTCTATCCCACTGGAAAGTCTCTAGCTGTATCATTATAAGTTAGTTGGCTATTTTTGATTGGCTGAGACTAAGTTCTGTTGTTCTTCAAGACAGACATTTACAAGAAATAGCTCAAGTTAAGTTTCGCTGATGTTTGGAAATCAAGCAAGGTTAAGGTCATGTATAAAGCTTAACTGACTTTGTCTGTTCAGTGATTCATCAAGCCTGGTCTACATTTTCATTTACTTTAACAGGCATGAGAGGAACAAGCTGAGGCCCCTGCTTTCAGTGTTGTGACAGCCTTCTGTTACCAGGGCCATTGGATGCTAAGCTTTCCCTCATTTCTTGTTTCATCAATCAGATGATGGATTGCTCCTTTTCCCAGGGTGAGACTGCATGAAATAAGTATCCATAGGTGTTTTTCCAATATGATCTTCTCTTGATGTTTGCATTGAAAATCCTTTCATAGAAACATAAGAATGGAGGGAATAGGGTTTTGTCTAAAATTTAATAAAACAAAAAACTTTCTCAAAGGTTGAAACATGAAAATATTTATTTTTTGCTTTACTCTCCATGGTATGGTTAAAAGATATGCTCTCTTTTTCAGAAAATACAGGGTTGAGGATAAAAAGTAGATTGGGGAAAATAAAACTTATAAGACTTTATGCTTCCCAAAGGAAATATAAAAAGGGAAACTTGTTTAAGAATATGGCAACATCTTTGCATTTAATAAGATCGCTAATGCTGATTGGGGAATTTCAGTATATTTATAGAAATAAATGATAGGTTGGTAAGTGATAAAAAAAACTTCTCTATAAATGTAAACATTTAGAATCTGGCCACACTAATACAATACTAACTGACAACATCGAGTGTGGAATATCCCCTTAGACATGAGCAACATTCAAAATATGAGAGATAATGAAGGATGGGTGAGTTTTCATCTACTTTCAAGATGTCAGAGGCCTCTGGAGTAGCTTATAAAAGTTGGAGCCTTATAAAGGTATAAAGAGCAAAACAGATGTTCCCAATGTAGACATAATTATAATTATTGTATAATTAAGGGGAAAAGTTGAGAAGTTAAAGCAGAGAGTAAAGATGCATGAGCAAATGGGTGGCACCAAATATAGACATGATCAGAATCACAAACATGAGAAAATAAAACAGAAAAAGAGACAGATGTGTCATAGTCTTGGCTAGGAGACAAGACACAAAGGTGGATGTTGGTGAGGCAGCAAAACTGACCATAATAAGCAACTATGGGAAAATGAGTTGTTTTTTACAGAACAACATAAAGAAAGGCTTAAAAGGGAGTGTTAGTAATATTAAGTTTGAAAAAGGAAAAAGAAAAAATAGGATTTAACTGCAGACATTACAGTGAACACAATTAATTTCCTTATCTGAAGAATAAACGTTTGAGTGTGTTGAATGATCTCAGAACTGGTTTCAGCAAAGCTTCTGAGCATAGCCTGGGCAAACACTTGGTGGTCCTCAGTCTACCTAGAAGAGAGATAGAGTGACCAGTGCTGTGAAATGAAGCTTGCCAGCCATGATGTGCTAAACAGGAGAAACGGAGGATACTAGGAAGTAGAGGAAATGCTCTACTGCACAGGCTGAGGAATAAGGGCCCAAGCACAAGACACAGAGAGGAAGGAATTAGCTAAGACTCGGAGGAGGTGGAGGAAGGGTTCTTATAATTTGAGAATCAAAAGTTTCAATGGACAGTGATCCTTTCCACAAAAATATACAAAGATATTCGAGATGAGCTTTGAGAACATTATATACCAAGGTGACCAGCGGAGACAGAAAAACATTAAAGTGCATCGGGCTATTTAATATATGTGGCTTGAAGACCTATCTGTCAGGAAAAGCCCATCTCCAATTTAAGGGGAATTTCAGTGTAGAGGTAAAAGCAGGAATGGTGACATAGAACCAGAGGTAGCTCTAAAGGAGGGAGATTCTGGTGAAAATTACATGAGGAAAGGTGAATTTTTCTAAAGTCACCTGTTTTTATCATTTCGCAATACCTGACTCACATTTTTTGCCTTTTTTACCTTCTTTTCCGCTCATTTTTGTAAGGTTGTAATCTTATTAATTTATTAGTAATTAACAATAATTACTTCTTAACTATGGGTAAATTGTCTTTTTAATTGATTAATGTGCATATAAAGTGCCTCATAAATTACATAAATTATTACTACAGTATATTTGGAGTTTCCATAGTTAGCAAGGACAATCAAGCTGTGTTTACACATACTTAAATTGACCTAAACTTTGCAGAATTCCTATTGGTTGAATTTTCTCGACTTAATTGTCCCAAATGTGACTCAAGGACTCTCAATCACAAGAATACAAGTCACAGTGAATAATTTTGTAGTGAAGTAATATTAATAGCTACTGATTTTTGAGTACTAACCATGTGCCACAAACTGCTAAGTGCAAAAATGTATCATCTAAATGTCTCTTCAATGAGAATCCATGACATAGTACAGTATTAATTTTACAATTAAGAAATAAGGTTCAGAAATGTTAACCAATCTGCTGAAGGTCACTATATTAGCCTACTCGGGCTGCCATTCAGGATACCACAGAGTGGGTGGCTTAATCAACAGAAACGTATTTTCTCACAGCTCTGGAGGCTAAAAGGGGCCAGGAGGGTTGGTTTCTGATGAGATCTTTCTTCTTGGCTTGCCAACAGCTACCATCTTGCTGTGGCTTTTCCTCTGTGTCAGTATGGAAAGGGAGAGATCTCAGTGTCTCTTCCTCTTCTTATGAGGACACCAGTCCCATCAGATTAGGATCCTATCCTTATGACATCATTTAACCTTAATTACTTCCTTAAAGGCCTTATCTCCAATATATAGTTATATTGGGGGTGAGGACTTTAAAATATGAATTTGGGGGGAACTCAATTCAGTTCATAATAGTTAATAAAGGAAGGAGTGAGGATTGAGTTCAATTCCAGATCCTGTCCTTTTACACTTTTCTGCCTTCATGTGCCATATAGATGAAAGTGCATATACAGCTCATAACTGTTTTTATATATTTTTAAGTAAAATACTTAGCCATTCATTTAACTGTCACAGATCAAACATGTATAACCTGTCTCTTATGAAAAAAAAAATGGGTGAATATACATGAAAATTCAGTTTATAGTGTATGGAAGTTAAACTCTTGAATTAATGGTAGTATGACTGTTAACTGCACGTAGAAGTTTCTGCTTTAGAAAATTAAGCCAGATGACATTCACTGAGGCTGAGTATACCACGATTGGGGTAGAAAGTATTAAGTGTTTGTCTGAATTAACTTAATGTAAATTTGAATCTATATGCAAGTCAAGCCCAGTCGAGGATAAGAACATTTATCTATCTATTTAGTAATCCTACATTATACTCAGGTGCTAGCCACTCTGCCCTCAAGTAGTCATGAGTATAGGAAAGTCAATGAGAATGATGCTTACTCCCATAGGAAAGCATAATATGTTCTGGGGGTCTGTGCTGTGTGAAAGAGGAATATAAAAGAGGGTGTGGCAATTCATACATAACATGTATGAATATTGAACGAGGGGCAAGTGCAGGCTAGGGATTCAGATGAAAGGCAATCAAATAAGCGTAAATTCAGGAAAGAGAGAAACCAAGGGAAGTTCAGTTGTACTCATAATTTTAAAATAGAAGATAAATGATCAGATGTCTTTGATATCCGTTAACAGGGAAGAAGATAAAATTAGAATAATGGGAAATTAAGCCTCTCCAAATTATGTAAAATAAACCAAGTTGGTGGTGTTTTCTACCAGTTTTTCTTACATATCTCAATTATCATTATATAATCAGGGATCAAGGCAAAGACTCCTATGCATGCACACATGCGCTCATGCGCGCACACACACACACAAAAATGCAAAGTCGAAACATCAAAGGAGATCCTATCGTAGAATGTGCCTAAGAAGATGGAATGTGGAGAATACGCCTCTAAAAGAAATGCACGGAGACAGGATATAGTACGCTTGAGGAGAAACATTTTTTTTTTTTTTTTTTAAGTTCTTAAGAGGTCATCAAAATATAAGAATCAGGGAAAAGCAGAGTCACTACATGTGTACTTTACTTAACAAAGAGCCAGTTAAAATGAATATAAACTTCAGGTTCAAGAATGCGTAGTGACACTAACACCAGAGGACAGTGGAGAGAAGAGGTGGCAAGGTTACTATGGGTCTGTGACCTGCTGTTGACATGGCAGGGGTACACAGAATGTATTCCCTGCAGATTCACGGAAAGCCTCCTTGGAAAAGGATAGGTTGTTCACATCTGGCTCTGTTATTTGTGAGCTGATTACAGAAAAAGAGGCTCAATTTCAATGCTTAAGTATTTTTGTCTATACCCTTCTTCTAACAGGTGTTCAGTCAGGAGGAAAAAGACCTAACACTGGTCCAGGATGTTTGCCCAATTTCTTGAGATTTAAAATTCAGAGAGGGAGATTAAAAACCATATTCACATACAAGATTTTAAAAAATACCATTAGAAAAACTAAGTCATTGTAAATGCCAAGTATACTACAATTATTAAGAGGAGAGTGAAATTGCAGGAAATTTCTGAAGGAGATATGTACCCTTGGGAAGAATCAAATATGCAAAGAAGGTAATACATTTCTGAAGCCTTCTTTAAATTTCCATATTTCGTTTGAATAAAACTTTTGGGCACTCCCTTAGGTTATGTGGCAGTGGAAGCCCGATTCATTCTAAATCTCCTGAAGTGGTTAAATTATCATCTAATTCATTTTGGTTTTACTTGATTGCCACAAAGCCTGGAAAATGTAAATAAACCAAGATAAGATGTCTTGGTGATAATTTATTTTTGGAAATACGTAGTACTTAAAGAATTTAGTATAACAGTCCATGTTGAAAATTGTTCCAAGTTTTCTTTGTTATGCTTCCTTGTAAAGATTTTCCCATCATTCCTTATTTAAAAAATTAACTGGGTTTAACAGAGAACTGGCTAGCCTATAATCTTGTCAGTTGAGCACAATTACCTATAGAAAAGACACCTTTGGAATTTACTTTTACCTTGGGGTGGATTCATTGCCCTAAAGGACCTAGTTGTAGTTGCTTATCTAATTATAAATGTGTAAGCCTTCTTAGAGGCAGAACTTAGGTGTTGTTTAAGATTGAGACTTTGCCATCCTTCCAGATGATTCTCCATTTTTGACAGGTAAGTTCACTCTCCTCTACTACCTGAAATGTTTCCCTTGCAGTTTTGTATTTTTAGACTTTGTAGTTGGAAGTCATTTTTCTTTTCCTTGTTTTTCCACTTCTCTTCATTATCTTTTCCTTCTCCTCTCCCTTATTGACCTGCACAACAGCACCAAGCATGAGTAAATAGCATAGTTCTTTGGCTGGAGGACTGTGTCTAACTCACAAAGGGGCTGAGCGATGTGAATCTGGAGTGAGTTCTCCATAGAAGTTTGCTGGGTGCCCTCCATCCAAAAACCTACTCAGCGTCATTCTCACTATTTCTTTCTTACATCCCATATTATATGATAGCCCTATTGAACTAATTCACAATTCCTTAAATTTCATCCTCCTCCCTGCTCTCCTCACTGTGTACAGGCTGCTCCTCTTCCTGGAGCACTCTTTCCCCGACTTCTACATGCATCTCAAGACTGAGCCAAGAAGTCTTCCCTTATTTGTCCCATCTGCATTCCCCAGCCTCTATCAGCCACCACCTTCTCTGTGCACCTTTCCATCATGGCCTGGACCATGAAACTCTGTGATTTTTCATTAACTGATCTGAGAGTCTCTTCCCTACCTGCCTTGGCATGGCACCTGGCCCAGAGCAAATGCTTAATAGATTCCGTTGGATGAATGAGGACAAAGAGGGCATGTAGATAACATTTACAGAAGACACAGGTTATACTCGAGAGTTACCATGCTGCATGATAAAAGCAGTTTCCAAAAAAACAGCAAACCACATTTGACAGGAAGGAATTTCAAAAGAGAAAAATGTCAAGTTTTGCGCTTAGCTTATAAACAACCAACTGAAGATGAGTTGTGGAATATTAGTTTAGGTAAATAATACTTCATGGTTTACTTGACTCTAGCTCAAGCTCATAGAATCCAAAAGTTCAGAAGCACATTATAGGCCACTTCGTTTAACCCTCTCCTTGGTTTATGATCATTGAGTCCCTTCAACAATGTGCCTTCTCAGGAACATTTTTTTCTTCTGTGTGAACACTTCCACAACTTTGTCAGCCTTGTGCTAGTTGACAAAATAAAATAAAATAAAAATTTTTAGGTGGCCAGTGAAAACAGCGTGCCCAAAGGGGTAATAGTGTGGTTGTTCTCACTTCTATTATGACAGTTATCATATTGCATTATTGTCAAGCATTTGTGTCTTTATGTAACTTCTCTATTGTAATGTGAGTTCTTTCAAAACAGAATCTCTGCCCTATTAGCCTTCCTATTCCTAGCATCCAGTATGATGTACTCAATAAACAAATGCTGACTGCAAGAATAAATGATGACTCCATGACTGTGACATGCACGGGTTAGCACAGTGGACTGAGAGTGCAGGGCTCTGATGGCAGCCTTGAGTTAGAACAGCAGCCCTACCATGTGCTAACTATGTTACCTGTGGCATCTCATCTCACCTCTCTAAGCCTCAGGGTTTTGTTTTGTTTTGTTTTGTTTTTACCAAAATAATAATAAATGTTTTGAGGATTGAATGAGAAAATAAATGTAATCTTATTTACATTTATTGTAATATATTGTCGTCCTTCTTGAAATCACATTAATAGAAAGAGTGACAAAACAAAGAAAATCTAGAATGATGAAGAAACCTAAATCCATATCATATAGTGAATAGTTCAGGGTACTTAGAATGTTTGCCCCTAAAGAAGGGAAGGCTTAGAGGGAACCATGATAGTTGAATTATTAATGCAAATAATAATAACCTACGTGCTTGACATTTTAAGAAAGAGCTTCTACTTGTAATTTTTATTGGGTTTTCACAATAGCTTCATAACATAGGGAAGGAGAGCAAGCATGCATCACTATTCTTAGTCCATAAATGAAGAAACTAAGGCACACAGTTGCTGCATGCCTAATACCACAGAGCTGAGCATGATGAAATTTGGGCTGACCCCAGGTGTGCTGGTTTGTGGACCATTTCTCTTTCTTCCAGAGCACATATCCCCTAGATGGGCATGGAAAGTGAATCTTACTTCTGTGGAAGTCAAAGTAAAGATTAATGGATAAAAAATCGTAAGTAAGTGGATAATGCCTCATTATAGAGAGGAGTTTTTGAAACAATGACAGTGACCCCAAATCACAACTGAATGAAGAGCCTTATGAAGTAGTAAACTCCCTGATTCTTTGTATTTAAGCAGAGAATGAATGCCCCCCCTTTGGAGATGCTGGGAAATAGTAGACATGATGATGTCTGAGCTTCCTTTGAACACTAGCTATGACCCTAAGTCACTTATTCACAAAAGATAGAATTCTACACATTAAAAAAATTTCCTATTTACTCCTCGCAAAAATATTATGAAATGACAACAATGGGGACTCTGAGGTCTTGAAAAGAAAATTGTTTTAATTCAAAGAGGTTTTACATTTATGCGTGAAAAAAGAAAAAAGTCTTTCACATCAGTGTATCTTAACAGGTGGTTCTTTGCTAATGATTCAGGAAAATTTCTTGACTCTTACATTGTTTGTGAAAATTCTAATAAATATCCTCTCCAAACAAGGCTAATTGATAAACATGGTCTATGTAATAAGAACTATCACAACCTAAACTTTTTGAAATTATGGATATTACTTTAAATCTGTAACTCTATCCCAGTTGAGATCATCTCAACAGTGTTTATAGGCAACATACAAATTAGACATAATTAAAGATGGTGCATTCACATATTTTAATTACTGCTTTCCTATGCAGTAGTTTGACTAAATGTAAAAATTATCTCAGGGCACAATATTCCAAGGGATGCACAGAAATAAAAAAGTTTTGCAATTTTAATTTGCTCTACCACTCTACTCTGAAATTTTTTCTGAATAATTTTAAGGACGATTAATTATATTTTTCCCAAATCCATTTCACACAGTTATCAGAAGGAAAATCCATAAAGCATTTGATAAACTAGATGAGATTTTGACTCCTAATAGAGTAAAAATCTTAATTAACCCACAATGGAGAAGTTTATCATTTTTTCTACAGAATTTAAAAAATCATGCATTAATTTTCCTTCAATTACATTTTTAAACTAAGAAAAAACTCTAATCAGAAAATATTACATTAACTTAATTAAAATATAATAGTATAAGTACATAAGAAAGTAATAGATTTTCTAATATTTTATATGTATTTTAACACAAGGGTTGCAGAACTAATAAGAGATTATTTAAATTACTTCCTAAAATTAATCTAAAATTGTTCCCAAAAGCATATTTAAATATTCAATTTAATTTTTTTAAAAGATACATTTCCATATATTTAGAAATATGGAAAAACTTGGTTACTGGTAGAAATTGATCACTAAATATTTAAATAGTGAAAGCCAAGTCATTTGAATTCAAGATAAATTACATGCTCTTCAACTTTTATTTAACATTTAATAGGTGAGTATTCTCATAAAAGGAAATAGATTTCATTTCAAACTATATTTCATTCAATTATATGCTGAATATAGAATGAAAAGCTGAGGTGATGACACATTCTGACAAATGAAACAAAAAAGGTAGCAGTATTCTCTGTCAGTTTTCACTGATTATCTGGCAAAACTCAATCACAGATTTTGTGCTTTTGAGATGGAACAGCTATTTAAATGGTAATTATTATATTTATGGATTTTCATAATGCTTTGAAAGCATGAAAACAATAAAGACTTTTCTTCTGAATTATATTAGCTCAAATATAAGATCAAGAATCGATTTTTTGGTATTTAATTGATTGTATAACTTCATGTATTCTGCAATTGCCTTTTGTAAAGTTTAAGATGCTTTAGCTTACTGTTGGATGATCTGGAGCCTCATTGAGAAGGAAAGTAATTGAACACATTTTAAAAATAACAATGACTTGAAAATTCTGCAATCTGATGAAATAAGAGATTTGTAGTAGCCATGGGAAATTTCAGGAGGTGAGGAGAGAACATAGCTGTCTATTAAGAGCATCTTAGAGGCCAAGATGAGAAATGACTACCTTGACAGTGGTTGAAACACACATTTGAGGAAGCAGTTCTGATCTTTAAAAATCAGCTAAAATATAGCCATGAGAATCAGAATCTCTGCCACATTCAACCAGGCAGTACTGTGAGGCATTCTAAGTTCTGGAGGTTGTTAGAAAATGTTGTTCTGCTTGTGACATTGTGATAGCTGTGGGGTATCTAGCCCTATTCACTGCATATTTCACAGTCTATTTCACATTTACTACATTTTCACTAACAAAGTTTCAACAACTGTGTTTCCATAAAACATTTTTAAAAGATTGAAAAGTTTCTTATCACTGAGAGCATCTTTTTTTCAGTGAGATTAGTTCTAATGATGCAGGACGAAAAACATGCTGAGTTAATATTTAAGAGTGGACTAGAATAGTCATCTGTGGAATTTCCAAAAAACATATTTAGTCAGAGCAGTGCATTTTGGTGCATTTTATTTCTATTATGCATATAAAAGAATAATTATAATTTTAGCATTTCTAAACATCTCATAGTCATTATGTAATTTGACCCTTTCTAAGGAAAACACTAATTGTAGTTATTTGTTAGGCACATTATCTGTTCTGAGCTGAAGATGAGGTTGGCATAGTGTCATGGGCAATAATTAATAGATAAGCATGGGGGATACCTGTTGTGTCTTTTAGAGATTTAATATCACTTTTTAAAAAACAACAATGCGGCCGGGCGCAGTGGCTCAAGCCTGTAATCCCAGCACTTTGGGAGGCCGAGACGGGTGGATCACAAGGTCAGAAGATTGAAACCATCCTGGCTAACACAGTGAAACCCCGTCTCTGCTAAAAAATACAAAAAACTAGCCGGGCAACGTGGTGGGCGTCTGTAGTCCCAGCTACTCGGGAGGCTGAGGCAGGAGAATGGCCTAAACCTGGGAGGCGGAGCTTGCAGTGAGCTGAGATCCGGCCACTGCACTCCAGCCTGGGCGACAGAGCGAGACTCTGTCTCAAAAAAAAAAAAAAAAAAAAAAAAAAATGCATTGTATTAACATTGTAAAACTAATATTTTATAATTATTATATACTTTTATATATCATATAACATTTTATTTCCGTTTTAAATATAGATGGGATCATTTGATCAAATGTGAAGCGCTGAGAAAAATAAAAACATAAAATGTTTTACAAAAAAATGGAGAAAGGAGAAACAATTTTATTTTGCTTAAGAAGAATGAGTCAGACAAATTGGAAACGTTGACATTGCACAAAATAGGTAGCATTATATGAATCAATTGAATTGAGAAGCAGAAGAACGATTTGCTATGAAATATAATGCGGACTCTCTTGTGTGCTCTCTCTCTCTCTCTCTTTCTTTTCAAATTTTCTTTTATTTTTTTACATAGGTTTTTAAGGAAGTTCTTTCCCAGCTCTATACTGGTATTGTTTTGCTAGTCATTTAATATTTAAAAACAACTTAAGTCCATGAAATTAGAAATAGCGATGGCTTTAAACGCAAGTATCTGTAAATCTTAAAGGGTACATGTGGATGCAGCAGGCACAAACCAAAGAAGCCATAGATTTGTTTGTACTTATATGTATGATTGCAAATATGTTGCAGGAAGCAAAAAACATTCTTTTTAAAATTATATACCCCATTTAACAGCCTCTATCTTGCTTTGATTATGAAATATCTTAACTCCCTGGGTAATACAGGGATGAAATCTTACCTGCAGAGTTCCCATATTAGCAAATAGACCACCTGGAGAGTGGACTCAGTTTGTGTTAAGGTCAGTAGAGGAGCCAAGTTAATGACCATGCTGACATTCCAGGGGCAGAGTGATGAGGGGAGTTAGACCACAGGAAAGGAGCTGGTTAAGAAATGTGAAAATATTGAATTCACTCTTTGATTTTATTCTTCTCTGATAAGTTTAACAAGAAAAATAAGTTTTAGAATGTAACCAACTCAACTTGGTAGAGAAATCCTAGAACTTGGTAAAAATCTCATTGGGAACATATTGCACAGAAAAGTAATGTGAAAATCTAAGACAAAGGCCATCTGTGACAGGGAGTCAGAGAGAAGGGAAAAGAGAACAGCACACTGGTAGATACATAATTCTTGTCACGTTCTGGGTGGTGTATCTTTGGATATTCATTTTATTATTGTACTTTGTAATTCACATATAAGTGATATGCATGTGTAGACACACAAATTCTTTTGCCTGTGACAATTATTGCATTTTAAAAGATAAGTGGGGAAAAAAAGAAACAAATTCAATTATCGCTTGGAGAGAGTATCATATATGTTCCATAAAGATCCAAGAACTTAACTTATTTCTACGGGAAAAAAGATCAAACTTGCCACAATTGTTAATATTTTATTGTTTCTATTAATAACAAAGTTTTGTGTTGTTTTTGCTTTTTGCCTTTTTCATATTTATTCTGCATTCTTACTAGCTTTGAATAGCTATTTGCATCTTGCTGCTTTCTTCCATCACTCCTTACCTCAGTCCACTAAGACCTTTGCTCTTTTTTCCTGGCCTGCAGAACTCTATGATATCCCTTGCCTTTGTAAACACTGTTTATAAACACAACTGTCTGTCCTAAACAGAGAACACAACTTACATCCTGTCTTTCCCTCCCTCCCCATCAATGTACCTTCCTTGTGGTTCTCTAAGTCTTTGCCTCTGTAGTGCTCCATCCTGTTCTTTTTTCACTTATTCTCTAAATGACCATAGAGCACATTTTGACCTTTTTTATGTTTTCCTTCTGCACAGATAACTTGTTTTGCTTTCAGTCTTGAGAGAATGAAAGCTCATGGGCTGTCTCTATCCTGGCCTGGAAGTCAGATACTTTTCTTTCTTTCTTGTCTACATATTATTGATTGTCAATGGTTGCTTTTCAATTTGTTATATATTCCTTTTTGCCTCTGCCACCAGCATTCGCCAGGACTGTTCCTTAAACTGTGATAAATATTGTGTACATCATCTTGTTAAAAATCAGTGTATGTGCACCCTTTATTTCTCTCTCTGATACACATGTTATCCTAGAGTGTCCAAATGATAGGAAAGTCCTTTCAGGTATTATTTGTTGCACTTACATGTGTCTTCTTTGAGGATTCTGTCTGCTCTGCAACTGGAATGGCCAGATCACTCATGAGGATTTCTCTGAGCCTGGGACATGCTTTTGTAGTCTACAAAGGTGGACCATGGAGCTTTTTGTCTTCATCAGGAGATACAATAGAAGGCATGTATCTTAAACAAGAGCAAGGATGCTTTTTCAATGTTTTCGAATGTACTAAACAACTAGGAGATCTCAGAAGGTGTCGTGTAACCACTTGCTCTTTAATGAAAATGAATACTTAACACCATGGCAGTGTGCAAATGCCTTTATCACTTACTAAAAAACTCTTCATCTGCTTGATCTGTGAACTATACCTGAGAAGGATTTCTGTTAACATCAACTTCAGGAAGATGGTCTTATTTTCTGTGTTCTTGCCTGAATGAGTCGGTTATTGTCATAATAACACTGTTCCCATGACTTCAGTGGGATGGGGATATATCCCCCACCCCTCACTGAAGGAATCTCCAAGTCATGGGGCAAAGGGAAAGAATATGGGAAGGAATTAAGGATTGGAAACATACATGCAATCATTTTACTATCATTCTCTTCAATCCATGCAGGGCTTAACACTAATTATTTCAGATACAAAGTTCTATATCCTTATTTAAATACTTCCCAGAAAGGTACTTACAATATTTTATTTTGAGAAAATCTTAAAGAAAGGGGTTAATTAAAGTTTATATTTACAGGGAACACAGTAGTTAGCAGGAAATGTCAGTTAATCAAGTAATTAATGGCTACCTGTGGTATACAAGCCACTGGGTAGGATCTATAGGAAATGCAGAGTATAAGATAAGGTCTCCATCCATAGGAAACAGCCACCTGTTACAGGACATCCAGCAGGTGCGGAGGAAATTTCACATGAGTATAGTAAGTCATCCCTAGCTGTAGCCAAAGCTACAGAGCAGATGCCCAAATGCCATAGAGTGTACTTTTGTTAGACAAAAAGTTCCCACCAAAAGCCTTTTGAATATTTTGTAAAGGATTTGGAGGTCAGCTCTGAAAAATTAGTTCACTCCAGGAATGGAGAACTCTGATCCTCTCATTTTATCTCACAATTGCCTTCACTGGGAAAAAAGAGGACCATCCTACAACCCTTAAACAGGTCCTAGACGGTTAATAAACAAAGCCCTAATGATCAGAGTTAAAATCATTTATAAACTTCTCTGTTGGACTAACTTGAGATTTGGGATGGTGATTTCTATTTCTTGCCTTATGTGAGGTTTAGTTTCTAGAGTCTGACAAACAGAATGTTGGAATTGATGTTCCCTAACTAGCAGCAAAAAAAAAAAAAAAAAAACATTCAACTATATATCTAAGTTTTTTAAAGAATGGCAGCAGCACTAAAATCTAGGATTTTTTAGACCAACTGGACTACATCGGAATACTATTGGAATCAAAGAAATGTACTTTTCTAAGTAGCCATCAATTGTATCTAAATTAGAGCTTTAAACATTACTTTTTTAAGGCCTTGAAATAATTAAAATTGTTAAGGATAATTGCTATTCTCTTTTCTTTCCTTGAAGAGCGACATCTTTCATAAGTCCCAATTTTGTTTATAACAGAGACCTCACTGGAGCAAAGAAAACCTCAGCAAGTGGAGAAAACATATTAATCAGAAGTTACTTTAAGTTAATTTTTAAAGAGATAATGAAACCTTTCAACTTGTTTTATTGCATTAAGGAAAGAAAAACACCCAAACATAATAGTCAATTCCCTAACCAATAATAAAACAACTTTATGGACCTGCATACAGTTCTAAGATAGACATTCAATACATACTTGATGAATTAAGTATAAGAAAAACTTGACCATTATTAGAGAAGAGGAAATGATATGTAAGAAATGAGTAATGAAATAGATTAGCAAATCTGATATAACTTGATCTTATTCGCTCAGGCCTGCATTCTTCATTTTTAGGATATGTAGCAATTCCTCACAATGTTTCAGAAACCATTGTGTTAAAACTGGAAGGTTATTAGAGATTACAATTCACACACTTTAAGGGATGGGACACTTGATTAATGTTCTTTTATGTGAATTTCAAAGTTCTTAGCTGTGTTACTGCAAACTACAAATGACTAATGTCTCTGGATTTTAGAACCTTAAGAAAGCTGAAAATAATTTCATCTAAACTTCTCCTTTTTATCGATGCAAAGGCAAAGCCTAGACAGGCTTGAGTCTCACAAGTTACATTTCTAGCTGGTTACACACTAGGGCTTAGTACAGTATTCTTCCTGCAGGAAAATGTCAAAACCTATGTTTGACCACTGTTAACATCTGCCTTCTCTTGCTCCATATGCTGTCTACAAAATTCATTCATGTTGACATGTGTGTCAGTGGTTTATTTCTTTTAATTGCTCAGTAATATTCTATTGTATAAAAACACCATGACTTATTCATCCGTTTTCCTTCTGATATGAATTTGAGTTATCACCAGTCTTTGGCTGTTGTGAATATAGCTTTTATGAACACTCACAGTCAAATCTTTCTATGGGCATATGTTTGTATCTTTCCTGGCTAAATATCTAGGGGTGGAATTTCTGGGTCAATTGCTGGACAAGTGTATCCTGATACTTAAAAGAATTTGCTAACAGTTTCCAAAATAGCAAAGCAATAACTATAATGTTTTCAAAGAATGAGTGTAAACTGAGATTTATGTATCCAGCCACAAAATATAGATCATTTATAAAATCAGAAGACAAACTTTTAAAAACATGCAATGAATATACTTTTCCTCAGTTCCTTAAAAAGTGGAAGAAAACAAGCTTTAGCTTTCCATGGTAAAAGGCAAGGATGTGAGCATTAAATCCATTTAACTTTAGGATTTGAAATACAAATAGTAAATTTTTGATTGTAGACAAGAATGTAAATGTCTTCATCTCCCACCATATAGAAATGATTATAATCATAATGTTTGGTAAAAAAGGAAGAGGTAAGGGCAGATTTTGTGAACAGGCTGATCTCTGATAGCCAAGGGATCCAAAGACATTTAAAATGGAAAAACAAGAAATAAAGCTGTGAAATATAAACACTAAAAAAGCATAATTAACTAAAATTTAGGTAGTAGAGGACAAGGAGTGAGGAGGGCTAAAATAGACATGTCTTAAATTCACCTCTAGCTCATAATAGGGAGTCAGTATATGTACTTCAAAAAAGAGAGCATTCAGTTTATTGAACAAAGTTAATCATTAGGAAAAGATACACAGTAAAATATTTTTAACACAACAAAAACAGAAGTCATAACATAAAATATGGTGATGGAGCTAAGAACAAACATTTCTGTCATGTCAATAAAGGTCTGAATTTTCCTATGGAAAGAAACTCCTATTGAGCCACAAAGTCAATTTTAACTACACACTTGTCTTCAAGAGAGATACACTTAGACCGAAACACCTATATCCAGAGAGAAGCATACTCAGTAATGAGGTGCCAAATGAATTCAGTTTCTTTCCCATACCTTCCCAATCTGAATGAAGTGAGGGAAGGGGCAAAGCTAGACTATAATTACCTGGGCTAGAGGAGACTTAATGAGCTCTACTCTGTAAATAAACCTACTGATGCTTGTGTTCTATTTGTTCTCTGCTAAATATCTTTTTGGAAATTTAGACCTCCCTTTTGCTGACAATAGGGCCAGCCTGCCTGTGTGCCAAGCCCTGTCTGCCCTGCATTCCCCCTACCCAGGCCTCTGAGCTGCCTCTAGATTAAAGAGACACATGATGTTTATGGTTGACTGAGAAAAATAAGACTAGTGGTGATCTGACACAACAACAGTCAATTTCCCGCTTCTCCAGAGCAGCAGCTGTGCTCTATTTGTCTTAGCCCTTCCCCAGGGGGCTGCCTGTGTTCTTGTTTATAAGAAGAGGGGTGGGCAGGGTGGGTGGGGTAGACTAGAAACAGCAGTGGTTCAACTTGGCCTTTCATGGAAGGGCATGATTGAAAGAACAGTTGCATGAATATGAATAAAATATATGGCATTTAATTTGTCTGATTGTGTCTTTCATTAAACACATGATAAGCTCCAGTGGAAAGTTCTACCTCCAGGGCAGTATTACTAATATGACTCTGCATTTATCTTAGTATTACTATGGGGAGCACTTATGTTTTACAGCCTCATGGTGGTTAGATATATTCTCAGCTACAGATATTAGAAGAGTGATGACACATTCAGTGGTATTCAAGGACACCGCAAGTAGGAAGGGGTGCTTTACTGCAAACACATTTTAGATATTTGGATTATCCTTGAAATGCAGAGCATAAGGCAATAAAATGCAAAACACTCATCCCTCCTCTGAGCTCATTTTAAATATTCCATGGCCAGGAAAAGAGCTGCACAAGATTCAGTGTGGAGTCTCTACTTTCCCAAGGTGAACATTTTTTCTAAGGAGACTTATGGGCTTTGAAAAGAATGAACCATCTGAAATAAAAAATGCCCTAGGGAAATAATGAAGAATGAATGTTAAAATAAAAATGGTCTCAGTTTCTTCCTCCTATTGCATAGAGATAGAATTCTATGAGACTTGGTGTCTGCACATTATAAATTATTACACAAAGACACATGCATACTCACATGCAGATTAGAATTATTATTTTCAGATTCCTGTCTCATCTCCTATCACAGACATACATGTGAAATCAAGTGACCATTTAATTTTTAAAATTCAAGAATCACCTTTTACTTTTGTGGATGGCAATAATTAAATTTTTGCAGAATTCTTGTAATCCACTTTTCTGAGTTTCACCTTTATCTCCTTCCTGTTCTGTTAACAGAGTATGCTTTAAAAATGTACATGTGTGGAATAACATCAGGGAACAATAGAATGAAAACTTATGAATCTCTCCCAATCCTCTTGAGGGAGCTATACCTACCTTTCAGATAAACTACATTTCAGGACCAGATCTCAGGCAAATGCTGAACTTCACTCTGCTGACAATTCAAAATCTTATTGTGGGTGACTTATGGTCTAGGATCTTATATTCAGAAGATGTCACAGGCAAGAGTGTCAGTCCTACTACAGGCAGATTATCTGCCAGCTACCCATCCCTACACAAGGCCAATCCCATGACCCTGTCCATCGGAAGCAAGATTCATTGTAGGTATTGAATAACTGGCAAATTGGCATCCTTTCTTGATAGTGGCTGGGGCAGGCTCTTAAGCTATAGGATACTTGCCTTGATTCCACTGCCTGGTGGGGCCCAAGGAAGCCCATAGATCAAGAATGGTCTCTACTTCTATTTACTCTGGCCTAATTCTCATGTTTTCTGTTCACAGTCTTATTTATTTATTTATTTATTTATTTATTTATTTACTTACTTACTTTTGAGACAGAGTCTCTCTCTGTTGCCCAGGCTGGAGTACAGTGGCATAATTTTGGCTTACCACAACCTCCGCCTCCTGGGTTCAAGCGATTCTCATGCCTCAGTCTCCCGAGTAGCTGGGACTACAGGCGTGTGCCACTGCGCCCAGCTATTTTTTTATATTTTTAGTAGAGACAGGGTTTCACCATTTGACCAGGCTGGTCTCGAACTCCTGACCTCAGGTGATCTGCCCGCCTCGGCCTCCCAAAGTGCTGGGATTACAGGCATGAGCCACCACACTTGGCCTGTTCACATTCTTAATTTCAGTGCATTGTCAGTCTCCGAGTCTCTGTCTGAGCCATGGAAACCTCAAAGCCTGATTTGAGTATGCCTCCTGCCTAGTCCGTCACCAAACGCTGCAAGCTCTAGCCTCAGTGCAACCTCTACTCTCAGCGGAAGAGGTCCAGACCCCAACCCTAGGCAACACACAAGCATCCAGGAATGCTCTGTTCTGGAAGCAATGGCCACAAAGTGCCTCGAATGTTTACAAAGAGAAAATCTAGCCAGGAAGATTCGCACCCAATGCTTTGTGCTCCTTGCACAGAACACAGAGGAGGAGCTCCTCTTCTTCATGTCCACAAAATGACAGCCCTTTGTGATGGAGTTATTTTTCGTGAAATAAGCGACAAAAGAGAAAAAAGGGCAAGAAATAAGTCATTTAGAAGAAGAAGGAAGAATGTAAGGATTAAAGATGAGAGAGCCAGATAGGCTATAAGAGAAACCATGATGGTGATGACTAAAATGGAGATGAGGAAAAAAAGAAAATCACTCTAAGTGGAAGTCAACTAATAGAAGTGTGGAAAGTCAATGATCAGCTAAAGAGAAAATGGGTATGTATGCAGCTGGATAGGGCTGGTCATGGGAAAGTTTTAGCAGATAATCACAATGTTCCTGATATAAAATATCAGGAAGCAGAACGGGTGATATTTAAACATGTAATGAATTTCCAGTCTCTCCAAGCATGGATGGAGCAGTGCCCCACGATGCACTCACATAAATAAATAAGGGAAACTATATGGTGTTCTGAGTGAGTGGTTCTCAGTGAAAAGACAGAAAGGCATCCTTGTCTTCGACCCTGTGCTCTTTGAAAAGGCAAAAGAGTTTTATGAGGAAATGCAAATGACTGATTCATGTGTATTTTTGGAGGGGTATCTTTGGCATTTTAAAGAGAGTCCTGGTATTAAGAAGGCCAGACACAATGTGAAAAATAGTCAGCAAGTGACCATGCTGCAGTAGAATGTTGTGACATTTTCAGAGAGTACATTTCTTAGAACAGTTTCTCTCTGTGCACTTCTATGGAGCTGCTGGTACTGCTGAAATCAAGCTCCTCTGGGATATAGTAGAAGGACTATTTTTACATGTGCAAATTGTACAGGCTCTCTGAAATAAAACTACTCGGCTAGAAACTCCATTATCCTGCCACTTCCAAAACTGAAAAACACCTTTACTTACTACTCACATTTCACCAGCCATTGTGAGAATGAACAAATACATTTGTATCACTTTAATTTTCAGAGTAGTCCAAATATACATTTATAGCTCTGAGAAGAAAAGCATTTCCAAGTGATTGGTTCTCTGGGATTGTGAAGTTATTCTACCCACTCAGAGGCAGCAGGATCAGGGTGGAGAATATTTTACTACATTCCTTTTCAAAATATACCTCATTGGTTTGACTCATTGTTTTGGAAATCATTCAGAATATCAAATTAATTCTAAGAACAGCTAACATTTAGTCCATGCCAAGCCCAGTTTTAAGTGTTTTACATGTGCTCACTCATTTATTCCTTAGTAGGGTAATTCTACGTAGCACTATTGAGGTGAGTTCTTCAACTCTGACAACGAATTCGGGTTTTGACAGTCAGAGCTTCCTACTATTATGATCGGAAACAGTGAGAAATTAAGCTCATCTGTCAAGTCAGGATGTCACAGCATATCCAGCGTTAAGCCTTGGAGAACTCATGAGGCTGAGTAATTAAGATGCTTGAAACTGCCAAGTGACTCCTATTAAGCTTGGGAAGAGTGATATTTACTCTAAGAGCTGTAATAGTTCTCTCAACACAGGTGTAAAATACGATCCACACATGAAGAGATTGAAACTGTAGATATTTTACTCACTAAATACATATCCATGTTTTATTCCAACGTATTAAGAATCTTTTATAAGATGTGCTATGATAATTTCATAGGTAAGTTCAGCCCCAGGGTCAGTCATTTGTGAAGGCAGTCATTGGCCTCACCCTACTAAGTATTCTTTACAGTAAATATTACAATAAATAAATTAATTTTTTTATCACACTGGGGCTCTAATAAACAGATCGATGAATTTGTAACTAGTTTGCATTTTGGAGGGTGTGAGTGACATCCAGAACCTTATTTTTTAGTTCTCAACAAACCATTGTAGAAATTTTAATAAATTGTGTGTATATTTAAGGCACATAACATGAGGTTCTAAAATACATATATAGCAAATGTTTACTATAGTGTAGGAAACTAACATATCCATCATCTCACAAAGTTGCTCATTTTTTCCCCATGACAAGAGCAGCTATAATCTATTCATTTAGCAAAAATACTAAATATGATACACTATTATTAACTACACTATTATCAGATTTTTAGACTTGGTCATATCTACACTTTGCATCCTTTGACCTATCTCTTCCTATTTCCTCCTCCCTCCCCAGCCCTGATAACCACTTTATTCTCATTTTTTCCCTCGATTCCACATGGAAGTTAGATCACATAAAATTTTTATTTTGTGACTGGCTTATTTCACTTAGCATGACGTTCTCCACATCCATGTTGTGGTTAATGGCAGAATCTTTCTTTTTTAAAGGCTGAAAAATATTTATCTCTCGGTGTGTGTGTGTGGTGTGGGGGTGTGTGTGTATGTGTGTTGCAGTTTTTAAATCCAGCAATCCATTGATAGACACTTAGGTTGCTTTTATATCTTGGCTATTATGAATAATGCTGCAATGAACATGAGAGTGCAGGTATCTTGATGAGGTGGTGATTTTATATCCTTTGGTCATATACCCAAAAGAGGGATTGTTGAGTCATATGGTAATTCTATTTTTAATTTCTTTAGGGACCTTTACACAGAACATTTTTAAAGATCCCTTATGTCCTAGGTATACTCTAGGAAACAACAGATGTAATCCCCAAGAGGGTCTTCTTTCCTGTAATTGCTAAAATCTAAAACCACAGTTAATTCAGTAGTTACAATTACTCAAGGATAGAGGAAAATGTCCATTGGTGCCTCTGTATCAGGGGACTCACCAGCCCCCCTCCTTCCTTCCTCATGGGGTTTATTTTGTGCCACGGGACTTCTTAGCCCATCTGGGTTATATACAACACAGCTTAAAGAATATCTTTCCATATGGCAGAAGTAATTGCCTTTAATTAAAAGTTTGTCTTTAAAAACTTATGTTTCCAGATTGGATTCCAATCATCAATGCCTTTCTACTATTTACATAACGAGGATAAATTCTGGAATGTGCTCCCCTTCCCACTCTTCTTAAAAATATATCCTGAATTTCAGTGAACAAGATAGAGTGTATCTAGAAGATTCACAGGAAAATGAAAGGTGTTTGGAATTCAACTTCAAGTTGAATGGTGAGCCAGTTACTATTTCCTTTAAAAATTTCCCATATTATCCACTCAGAGGCCAGATTTCTGGGGAGAAATACTCATTAAGGCTAACGCTCCAAACTTTTGGCAGCTGCACTTCATTCACAGCTTTCACAATGGCCATTGAGAGGCTAGCAGGAAAAAACAGCCAGTCCACTGCTCTCCCAGGACCATACTTTCATGGGACTTAGGTAACTGGGTACAGAGCTGTCCTTTCTGCAAATCAGAGACATCCCTTCTCATACCATTACCAGCTAGCCAGTGTGATGGTCAGATGGAATGCATTTGTAATGCTCTAATGTATGAGAATGTAGTTGGATTGAATGTATTTTAAATTTATCCAATGAAAAATTGTTCAGTTAGGTTAATTCTTGTTTTTATTAGTGATGTCAACCATAATCAAATGGTATAAAATCACCTCAAGTTAACTTGCTTTTCCACATCCTTTAAATGAGCTTCACTAAGAAATAGCTTTCTCTCTTTCAAGTAAATTATGTAACTTCTTTGCTTTTTCACAGACCTTAATGGGCACAAATTGTACTGGTGCAATATATTGAAAAATCACAACAAAAATAGAAAAAATGCTTCCTTCTTTCCAACACTACAAGTCACAAAGTAAGCCAAATAGAGGATAAATACATAAAAATACAAAAAACCTAAAGTAGTGGATTTCTCTTAGTAGGAAATACCTTCCTGCAGTGTTATAAAGCATTAAATCTCAGAAGAGGGATTTTTTTATGGTTATCATTCTAAGCAGTTAGAGGAGCAGTATAGCACTTAACTGAGAAATGGATGGCCCTCATCTCAAATGGACGAAGTTTATTATGAACATAACTAAGATACACAAGGAATGAAATTAAAATAGGAGATTCAAGCAGAAACAGGTGTGCAGGGAATTGTGTTATGATTTTCCTGTAGATAGCATAGTCTCTTTAAGTGAAATCCCCTATCCCTGATATTCTGAATTTTTCTAAACCAGACTTGAGCAAAGCTGTTCAGAGAAGTACCAAAAATAAATAAATAAATAAAATAAATACAACCCACGAGTAAGGGAATTGTTACACTAGAGTTTATTCACACCTTGGAATACTACATGGTAGTTAAAAATATGTCACTATGGATAAATTTCAAAAACATAATGTTAGAAGCAGTGGTGATTGAAGGCTCCCATCCAAAAGATCCAAAACAGTGTGCAAATCCTGCACTGGCAACCAAGGTATCCAGGTTCTGTTTTTAGGACTGACTGGGCAGCTGGCATGACCCACAGAAAGGAAAGGAGTACAGTGTGGTGCGGTGGCCCACCTGAGAGCCACATGGGGCAGGAGAGCCCCTACTCCCAGCCAAGGGAGGCAGCGAGTGAGAATGTTAACCAGTCTGGGAAACCGTGATTTTTCCAAGGAACTGTACAACCCATGGATTGGAAGACCCCACACAGACACCCACACCACCGAGGTCTTGACTCGCAACCATGGAGCCATGCAGATTCTCAACAGCCACTGGGCTAGAATCAGCCTAAGCCTACCAAGTTCCCAGGGAGAAGGGCGGCAATCACTATCGTGGCAGCTACCTGTGGTCTAAGCCATCTGAGGTCCTTATGGGAGTGGAGGCAGCCAACACTGCAGCTCCAGGACCTCCCTGCAAAAATTTCAACTCCAGCCAGGGGCTCAGGGGCAGAATTCTGGTCTTCCTGGGTCTGAGCTCATAGCGGGAGGGGTGGCCATAGTCTCCATGGATGAGCAGGCTTAGTCTTTCCTCCTTCTAGCTCTGAGGAATCTGGGCAGCCCAGGCGAGTGGGTTTCCCCGGCGCAGCACACCCCCTCCACCAAGGGACAGCCAAAGTGCCTTGTTAAATGGGTCCTGCTTCCTGTGCCATCCAAAGGGGTGAGACCCCCCAACAACAGGGACTGTCAGATATCCTATACAGAAATGTTTCTACTGGTATAGGCTGGTGCCCCTCAAGGTCAGAAATCCCAGAGGAAGGAGCAGGCACCCATCTTTGCTGTTCTCTAGCCTCTTTGAGTGACATCTCTAGGCACAGGAGTGAACCACATGAAAAGGGCCTGAAGTGAACTCCCAGCAAACTGCAGCAGCCCTACAGAAGAGGGACCTGATTATTGAAAGAAAAACAAACAGAAAGCAAGAACAACAGCATCATCAACAACAACAACAAAAAATCCCCACAAAGACCTCATCCAAGGGTCAGCAGCCTCAAAGACTGAAACTAGACAAAACTCATGAAGATGAGAAAGAATCGATGAAAAAATGCTGAAAACCCAAAAAGGCCAAAGTGCTTCTTCTCCAAATGATCACAATGCCTCTCTAGCAAGGGTGCAGAACTGGATGGAGGATGAGATGGATGAATTGACAGAAGTAGGCTTCAGAAAGTGGGTAGAAACAAACGTTGCTGAGGTAAAGAAGCATGTTCTAATGCAATGCAAAGAAGCTAAGAACCTTAATAAAAGGTTAGAGGAGCTACTAACTAGAATAACCAGTTTAGAGAGAAACACAAATGACCTGATAGAGCTGAAAAATGTGGCACAAGAACTTTGTGAAGCATACACAAGTAGCAATAGCCAAATCAATCTAGTGAAAGAAAGGATATCAGAGATGGAAGACTATCTTGCTGAAATAAGGCAGGCAGACAAGTTTGGAGAAGAAAGAATAAGAAGGAACAAACAAAACCCCCAAGAAATATGGGAATATGTCAAAAGACTGAACCTGTGACTGATTGGAGTACCTGGAAGAGATAAGGGAGAATGGAAACAAATTGGAAAACACACTTCAGGATATTATCTAGGAGAACTTCCCCAAACTAGCAAAAGAAGCCAACATTCAAATTCGGGAAATACAGAGGACACCCTAAAATACTCCATGAGAAGATCAACTCTAAGACATATAATTATCAGATTCTCTAAGGTTGAAATGAAGGAAAAAATGTTAAGCTCAGCTGGAGAAAAAGGCCAGGTCACCAACAAAGGCAAGTCCATGGGACTAAGAGTTGATCTCTCAGCAGAAACGTTTCAAGTCAGAAGAAAGTGGAAGCCAATATTCAGCATTCTTAAAGAAAAGAATTTTCAACCCAGAATTTCATATCTGGCCAAATTAAACTTCATAAATGAAGAAGAAATAAAATCCTTTTCAGACAAGCAAATGCTGAGGGAATTCATCACCATCAGGCCTGCCTTGCAAGAGCTCCTAAAGGAAGCACTAAATAGGGAAAGGAAAAACTGGTACCAGCCACAGCAAAACACATGAAAATATGAAGACCAATGACACTATGAAGAAAAGGCATGAACTAGTGTGCAAAATAACCAGCTAGCATCATAATGACAGGATCAAATTCACATATAAATATACTAACCTTAAATGTAAATGTGCCAAATGCCTCAATTAAAATACACAGACTGGCAAATTGGATAAAGCATCAAGACCCATCCGTGTGCTATATTCAAGAGGCTCATCACACATGCAAAGACATATACAGGCTCAAAATAAAAAGATGAAGGAAAATGTACCAAGCAAATGATAAGCAGAAAAAAGTGGGGGTTGCAATCCTGTTCTCTGACAAAATGGACTTTAAACCAACAAACATCAAAAAGGATAAAGAAGGGTGTTACATAACGGTAAAGGGATCAATTCAACAAGAAGTACTAACTGTCCTACATATATATGCACCAAATACAGGAGGACCCATGTTCATAAAACAAGTACATAGAAACCTACAAAGGGACATAGACTCCCACACAATAATTGTGGGAGACTTTAACACCCTACTGTTAATATTAGATCAATGACATAGAAAATTAACAAGGATTATTCAGAACTTGAATTCAGCTCTGGATCAAGTGGACTTGATAGATACCTACAGAATACCTCACCTGAAAACAATAGAATATACATTCTTCTCAGTGCCATGTGGTGCTTATTCTGAAATTGACCACATAATTGGAAGTCACACACTCCTCAGTAAATGCAAAGGAACTGAACTCAGATCACAGTGCAATCAAATTAGAACTCAGCATTATGAAACTCACTCAAAACCACATAACAACATGGAAATCAAACAACCTGCTCCCGAATGACTACTGGGTAAATAATGAAATTAAGGCAGAAACCAAGAAGTTCTTTGAAACCAGTGAGAACAAGGAGACAACACAAGAATCTCTGGGATGGAGCTAAAGCAGTGTTAAGAAGGAAATTTAAAGCACTAAATGCTTACATTAGAAAGCTAGAAATATCTCAAATTGACCAAATTGACACAACGACATCACAATTAAAAGAACTAGAGAAGCGACAGCAAACAAATAAAAAAGCAAGCAGAAGACAAGCAATAACTAAGATCAGAATGGAACTGAAGAAGATACACACACACACACACACACACACACACACACACACACACACACACAACCCTTCAAAAAAATCAATGAATCCAGGAGGTGGTTTTTTGAAAAAATTAATAAAATAGATACACAAGTAGCTAGACTAATGAAAAAGAAAAGAGAGAAGAATCAGATAGACGCAATAAGAAATGATAAAAGGGATGTCACCACTGACCCCACAGAAATACAAACTACACTCAAAGAAT
This sequence comes from Piliocolobus tephrosceles, assembly GCF_002776525.5. Classification (NCBI taxonomy): domain Eukaryota; kingdom Metazoa; phylum Chordata; class Mammalia; order Primates; family Cercopithecidae; genus Piliocolobus; species Piliocolobus tephrosceles. Next base: position 68,797,580 of record NC_045439.1, on the reverse strand, counting down.
ATTATAAACACCCCTACACTAATAAACTAGAAACTCTAGAAGAAATGGATAAATTCCTGGACACACACACTCTCCCAAGACTAAACCAGGAAGAAGTATAATCTCTGAATAACAAGTTCTGAATAAAGTAATAAACAGCCTGCCAACCAAAAAAAGCCCAGGACCAGACAGATTCACAGCAGAAATCCACCAGAGGTACAAAGAGAAACTGGTACCATCGTTCACAGAAACTATTCCATACAATTGAAATGGAAGGACTCTACCCTAATTCATTTTATGAGGCCAGCATCACCCTGGTACCAAAACGGTGCAGAGATATAACAAAAAAAGAAAACTTCAGGCCAATACCTCTGATGAACATCAATGCAAAAATCCTCAATAAAATAGTGGCAACCCAAATCTAGCAGCGCATCAAAAAGTTTATCCACCACAATAAAGTTGGTTTCATCCCTGGGATTCAAGGCTGGTTCAACATATGCAAATCAATAAACGTAATTCATCACATAAACAGAATCAATGACAAAAACCATGTGATTATCTCAATAGATGCAGAAAAGGCCTTCAATAAAATTCAACATTCCTTCATGTTAAAAACTGTCAATAAACTAGGTATTGCTGGAACATATCTCAAAATAATAAAAGCTATATATGACAAACCTACAGCCAATATAATACTGAATGGGAAAAAGCTGGAAGCATTCCCTTTGAAAACCAGCAAAAGACAAAGATGTCCTCTCTCACCACTCCTATTCAACATAGTATTGGAAGTTCTGGTCAGGGCAATCAGGTAAGAGAAATAAATAAAGGGTATTCAAATAGGAAGAGAGGACATCAAATTGTCTCTGTTTGCAGATGACAGAATCCTATATTTAGAAAAACCCATGTTCTCAGCCACAAAGCTTCTTAAGCTGAAAAGCAACTTCAGCAAAGTCTTGGGATGCAAAATCAATGTGCAAAAATCACAAACATTTTAATACACCAATGGACAAGCAGAGAGCCAAATCATGAATGAACTCCCATTCACAATTGCTATAAAGAGAATAAAACACCTAGGAATACAGCTAACAAGGGACGTGAAGGACCTCTTCAAGAACTACAAGCCACTGCTCAAGGAAATAAGAGAGGACAGAAACAAATGGAAAACCATTCCATGCTCATGAATAGGAAGAATCAATATTGTGAAAGTGGCCATACCGCCCAAAGTAACTTAAGGATTCAATGCTATTCTCATCAAACTACCATTAACATTCTTCACAGAATTAGGAAAAACTACTTCAAAATTCATATGGAACCAAAAGAGCCAGCATAGCCAAGACAATTCTAAACAAAAAGAACAAAGCTGGAGGTATCACACTACCCGACTTCAAACTCTACTACAAGGCCACAGTAACCAAAACAGCATGGTACCGGTACCAAAACAGACATATAGACGAATGGAACAGAATAGAGACCTCAGAAATAAGACCACACATCTACAACCATCTGATCTTCAACAAACCTGACAAAAACAAGCAATGGGAAAAGGATTCCCTATTTAATAAACGGTGCTGGGAAAACTGTCTAGCCATATGCAGAAAACTGAAACTGGACCCCTTCCTTACACCTTTTCAAAAATTAACTCAAGATGGATTAAAGACTTAACTGTAAAACTCAAAACTGTACAAACCCTAGAAGAAAACCTAGGCAATACCATTTAAGACATAGGCATGGACAAAGATTTTACGATGAAATCTCAAAAAGCAATTGCAACAAAAGCGAAAATTGATAAGCGGCATCTAATTAAACTAAAAAGCCTCAGCAAAGCAAAATAAACTATCATCAGAGCAAACAGTCAACCTACAGAATGGGAGAAAATGTTTGCAATCTACCCATCTGACAAAGGTCTAATATCCAGAATTTACAAGGAACTTAAACAAATTTACAATAAGAAAACAAATGACCCCATTAAAAAGTGGGCAAAGGATATGAATAGACACTTATCAAAAGAAGACATTTATGAAGCTAACAAACATATGAATAAAAGCTCAACATCACTGATCATTAGAGAAATGCAAATCAAAACCACAATGAGATACCATCTCACATCAGTCAGAATGGCTATTATTAAATGATGGGTGCAGCACACCAACATGGCACAAGTATACATATGTAACAAACCTGCACGTTATGCACATGTACCCTAGAACTTAAAGTATAATAAAAAAAATATATACAAAGTTAGAGAAAATGGCATAATAAACTATTATTATTCATAAAAATAAATAAATAAATAAAAAGTCAAGAAACAACAGATGCTGGTGTTTCTATGGAGAAATAGGAATGCTTTTACATTGTTGGTGGGGATATAAACTAGTTCAACCATTGTGGAAGACAATGTGGCAATTGCTCAAGGATCTGGAACCAGGAATACCATTTGACCCAGCAATCCCATTACTGGGTATATCCCCAAAGGAATAAAAATCACTCTAAAAAATTTAAAGTTTTAAATATTGATTGGGAACTTCAGACATTTGTAAATGAAATGGCCCATGAACTATTATATCACTATCATTTCTGTCTAATAAAATAACCATTTGAAAATTAAAAAAATCATAATGTTGAGTGAAAAAAATTGATTACCAAAAAGATAAATATATAATAATATATACATAACACACAGATATACACACATGTTTAAAACACACTGCAATAGTATATAGTCCTTATGGATACACCCATCAATAGAAGAAATATTTACAAATATATGGGGATGACACACTGCAACTCCAGGATAATGATTATCTTTGGAGTGAGAGGATTAGAATCTAGATGTCACTATAAAATTTTATTTTGACAGAAAAAGATAAGTTACAAACATGACAAAATGTTAAAATTTGTTAAGCTGGAAATCAGATAACCAGATGGATATTATTTTGTGTTTTGCCAGTTTGAAAGATTCTATTAAAAATTAAATCAAATACTTTACATATGTTTTACTATGGTCATCTAAGTATACTAGAACTGAGCTATATCTTGCTTTTACATATTAACTACATAGTTATAACACTATAAACATATATGTTCTTTCATTTTCCCTCCCAAACCAAGGTAGGATAAAGTTCTCAGCTTTCCTTTACCATGACACTGCCCCGCCGCAACCAAAACACTACTCTCAAACATTGCTACTTTAGCTTAGGCTATTTGTGACATTCTCAGCCCCATCTAAAAAAGTAAGGAGCAATCTCCTATTGAATATCAGATTTTCCCAGTGTCTTAATGACATCACAAGTGTCATGAATTATATCCTCATGGTCTAAAATAAATTTTAAAAGATGTTTAACATTCAGCTGGAAGGAAACTTAAATATCACTAAAACGTAGCTTGTAATTACAGCAATTTAACATAGGAAAATTCATAATTAAATGTGTCTTAAGCAAAATTGTCTAAAATGAATTAGCATATACTAGTGTAATACATTTATATGAGGTTGTAGCTTACCCAACAGAATGATCAATTTTAATAGTAGTTAAAAATTACATTAATGTATGGAAGTGGCAAATGATTATTACACTAAGAAAAAAGTATATTTTTGATACTATATGGTACAATGTTAAAATTTACACATTCAAAAAGGAGAACAGAAGTTTTATTTGCCATTATTTCGCAGGATTTAACAAACCCTAGAGAGACCATTATTCTGGAAATAATATGAAATCATGATCTACTTATCCTAAAAACCAAATCTTAGATTTCAAACAAATGGAGTAGAAGTGAGTATCATGATTTATAAAGAAAGATTCTGTGATTAGAATTCAAACATTCCTGGACAATCTATAAGGAGCAAATAAATTAGAGGGAAATGTAGGATGGGTTATCGTTTCAATTCTTATTTCTGGGTAAGAAAGACAACAAAAAAATTTGACATGAGCTCATAAGCACCTCATTATGTTACTTGAACCTATTGGATATACTGAGTGTTTAAAAGATACAAATATATTGTCTGCTTTCCACTTATTTGTGCCATGTTTCAAAACATAATGAAACAAAGAAAGCTTTGTGAGAGCTGTGTTTAAATAGATTCAGCCTTGTGGAGGTGTTAAACAGTGAAATTCCTCAGGAAACTCAACCATGTGTTTTGTGCCTTATCAGTTCTGCATAAGTAATGCAGCAAGTCTGCCAAATTAAGAATCTCATAATAGGTTGTTCAGATGGTGTTATTAGTAAGAGACTGGGATTGGACTGTGCTCTGCTGAAGGAAATGGGTAGATGACACTGGTGGATAAGGAAACTGCACATTAGTGGCAAGAACACAAAATTTAAAATGACAGAATAAGTGTGAGATAGAAAAACAGACAATGAAAGGATTCGAAAGAAACAAAAAGATTCTTTTAATTAAATGTGATTATGCTTCTGTTACTTAAAAAAGGAAATAAGAGTGGTATTGGGACTTATTTTTCAGATCTTTACAATTAAGCACGTGGGATTTTACCCCCACCTCCCATCTTCATTTCTTTTAAACTTTCATTTTTGGTGGATGAATGCTAAAGTAGGTCTCAGACATGACTAATTTTAGCCTGGAAGCTGTAAGAAATAAAAAGAATTTTGGAATGAAGGTTGTGAAATCAATCACTGGAATTTCTCCAGGTAATAACAGCATGTAGTTCTATTAAACATTGACAGATTCCTTTCCTAGATTTTTTAAAACACCATACATAATACTTACAGAAACAGGGTATTTGCAGTATAAAAAATTCTAAGTAATCATTTTATTAAGGTCAAAAATACAGAATATTTCAGCTCCTAGGGCATCTTGAGAGTTTTGTTGTTGTTGTAGTTGCTGTTTTTATTAAAGCACTTCTCAAAATTACATTGTTATTTTAAAAATAGCAACTACATTTGAATACTATTAATGTTGTAATTCATTAGATTCCTCTTAAAGGTGTTGCTTTAAATTGATGACTCAGATTTTCTATAGCTATTGTCACTGTCAAATAATTCAGAAAATGATTATTGAACGATTAGTGTATATGAGAAAATGTGACAGATGCAGGGGTTGGAAATGAAAAGAACCTTGTAGCTAAGCCCTTGTACTTAGGGAGCTTAATGTCTAATAAGATATATTTGGGGAATGTTTGATTAGGGAAGGCTTTATGGAGAAAGTGGAGGTCGGACTGGGCTTTGAAGGATTCTTCAGATTTTAAGAGCCATGTCCAGAAGAAAAGAAGGACATGGGTTCTGAAAACTTAAGAGTTCTAAGAAGAGACAGCTTTGTTTCAGGCACAGCAAAGGTGCTTGACATCATTGATCACCAGAGAAATGCAAATCAAAACTGCAATGAGATATCATGTAACCCCAGTTAAAAAGGCTTTAATCTAAAAGTCCTGCTCACCTGCATAAAAACAAGAAACAATGCTAGAAATCAATGTATATATAAAACACCTGTATGAATAAATTAAACCAGAGTATTTGAAATAAGAACATGCAGAAAGTTCTAAAATAAATTAGCCATTCAAAACTCAGAACCTCAGACACCTAGAGGGATCACTGAATTATTGCAAGTCCATGAATGGAATCTGAGCCTGGGCACAGACTTAATAAATATTATCACTTGCAAATCTGCACCACTGTCTTTTGCTCTTGGCAAATATGCTGTTGGCAACTTTGTCCAAAAGAGTTTGCTGTAGATGTATGGATTTATTTCTAGGTTCTCTATCCCATTCCATTGGTATATGTGTCTGTTTTTATGTCAATACCATGCTGTTTTTGTTACTATACCTCTACAGTATAATTTGAAGTCAGGTAATATGATTCCTCCAGTTTCGTTCTTTTTGATTAAGATAGCTTGGATTATTCTTGGTCTTTTGCAGTTCCACACAAACTTGTTTTTTCTATTTCTGTGTAGAATGTTCTTAGGGATTGCATTGAATCTGTAGATTGTTTTGGGTAGTGTGAACATTTTAACAATATTGACTCTTCTAATCCATGAACATGGAATCTTTCCTTTATGTGTGTGTTTCCCCTTTAATTTTTTATTAATGTTTTACAGTATTTCTTTTGGAGATCTTTCACATCTTTGGTTAAGTTTATTCTGAGATATTTTATTTTATTTGTAGTTATTGTAAATGATAATATTGTCTTGATATCTTTTTCAGATTTCTTATTGATACCATATAGAAATGTTCCTGAGTTTCGTATGTTGAGTTTGTATCCTATAATTTTATTGAATCTACTTATCAGTTCTAATAGATTTCTTGTGGAGTCTTTATCATTTCCCAATATAAGGTCATATAATCTGCAAACAAGAATAATTGGACTCCTTCCTTTCCAGTTTGGATGCCTTTTATTTCTCTCTCCTCTCTAACTGCTCTAGCTAGGGCTTCCAGTACTACACTGAATAATGTTGGTGAAAGTGGGCATTCTTGTTGTGTTCCAGATCTTAGAGAAAAGGCTTTCAGTTTTCCCCATTCAGCATGATACTAGCTATGGGTCTCTGTCATATATGACTTTATTGTGTTGACTTATGTTCCTTCTTTACCCATTTTTTAAAAGATTTTTTCATGAAGGGATGTTGAATTTTATCAAATGCTTTTTCTGCATCAATTAAAATAATTTTTTTATTTCACTTTTCAAATGAATTTTTTTCTTTCATTCTATCGATACGATGTATCACACTGACTGATTTGTGTATATTGAACCATCCTTGCATTATGGGGTAATTCCAGTTGGTCATAATTAATGGCCCTTTTATTGATTTGTGGAATTTGGTTTGCTTGTATTTTGTTGAGGATTTTTGCATCATTGTTCATCAGGGATACTGACCTGTAATTTTCTTCTCTCTTTCTTTTCCTTTATTTCTTTTTCTCTTTTCCTCCCTCCCTCCCTCCCACCCCCCCACCCCGCCTTTTTTTCTTTCCTTTCATGTATCTTTGTGTGGTTTGGTGTCAAGTAATACTGGCCTTGTAGAATCAGTTTAGAAGTTTACCACCTCCTTCATTTTTTAAAATTGTCTGAGCAGAACTGGTATTAGTTCTTGTTTAAATGTTTTGTAGAATTCACAAATGAAGCAATCCAGTCCCAGGCTCTTTTTTGTTGAGAGACTTTTTATTGCAGCTTTCATGTCATTACTTGTTTTTGGTCTGTTCAGGTTTGGAATTTCCTTCATGTTTTAATCTTGGTAGATTGTATATGTCTAACAATTGATCCATTTATTCTAAGTTTTCCAATTTATTGGCATATGGTTGTTCATATCAGCCTCTAATAATCCTTACCAAAGTATCAATTATAATATCTCCTTTGTCATATCTCATTTTATTTATTTTGGTCTTCTCTCTTTTCTTCTCAGTCTGGCTAAATGTATGTCAATCTTATTTATCTTTTTAAAATACCAATTTTTGTTTCATTGCTTTTTTGCAGTTTTTCAATTCATTTATTTCTGCTCTGAATTTTATTATTTCTTTTTTCTACTAATTTTGGGTTTGGTTTGCTTTTGCTTTTGCAGTTCTTTATTATGCATCTTTAGGTTGTTTATGTAAAGTTTTTCTAATTTTTGATGTAGGGCTTATTACTATAAAGTTTCCTCTTAGTACTGATTTTGCTGTATCTCATAGGTTTCCATATATTGTATTTGCATTTTAATTTGCTTCATCTTTGAAAAAAATCTTGATTAATTTATTCTTTGACTCAGTGGTTGTTCAGAAGCATACAGTCCAATTTTCCTCTTGTTATGGATTTGTAATTTTCTATTGTGGTCAAAGAAGATACCTGATGTGATTTCAATTTTTTGAATGTTTTAAAACTTGTTTTGTGGCCTAACATAAGGCCTATTTTTGAGAATAACCCATGTGCTGAGAAGAAGGTGTATTCAGCAGCACTGGATGAAATATTCTATAAATATCTACTGGGTCTATTTGCTCTATAGTGCAGATTAATTCCCATGTTTCTTTGTTAATTTTCTGTCTGGATGATCTGTTCAATGCTACAAGTGGGGTGTTGAAGTCTCTAGTCCTTATTATTTTGAGGTCTATCTCTTCTTAACGCTGATATATTTGCTTGATATATCTGGGTGTTCCCATGCTAGGTGCATATGTATTTACTTTTGTTATATCTTCTTATTATATGATGATAATGGGTTTGACCACTTTATCATCATATAACATTCTTTGTCTCTTGTTTATAGTTTTTGTCTTGAAATCTATTTTACCTGATATATATATAGCTATTGTCACTCTTTTTTGTTTCTATTTGCACAGAATTTTTTTATCTCTTTATTTTTAGTCTTTGTATGTCTTTATAGGTGAAGTGTGTTTCTTGTAGGTTGCTTTTTAAAAAATTCATTCAGACACTCTATGTCTAACACTTGTAGAGTCAAGTCTATTTACATTCATTGTTATTATTGATAAGTAAGAACTTACTCCTGCCATTTTGTTATTTGCTTTCTGTTTGTTTTGTGGTCTTCTTTCTTTCCTTTCTTCCTTTTTGTGAAGGTGATTGTCTCACATGGTATGTTTTAATTTGTTGCTTTTTATTTTTTGTGTATCTACTATATGTTTTTGTGATTTGAGGTTACCATAAGATTGCAAGTCATTTCTTATAACTCATTATTTTAAACTGCTAACAACTTAACACTGATTGCATAAACCAACAAGCAAAGAGAAAATTAATAAAAATTCTACACTTTAACTTTATCCCCCCATTTTTAAACTTTGTTTGTTTTATATCTTATTATGCTGTCTATCTCTTGGAAAGTTGCTGTAGTTATTATTTTTGATAGGTTTATCTTTTAGTCTTTCTCCTCAAGATATGTGCAGTTTACAAACAATAATTACAGTGTCATAATATTTTGTGTTTTTCTGTGTACTTACTATTAACACTGAGTTTTGTACCTTCAGATGATATTTCTTATTGCTCATTAATATCCCTTTCAGATTGAAGGACTCTCTTTAGTATTTCTTGTAGAACAGGTCTAGTGTTGAAATAACTCAACTTTTGTTTCTCTAATAATGTCTTTATTTCTCTATCATAGTCTGAAGAATATTTTTGCTAGATAGGATAATTTTTTTTTCTTCAGCACTATAAATATATCATGCCACTCTCTCCTGGCCTGTTAGTTTTCAGTGAAAAGTCTGCTGCTAGACCTATTGGAACTCCTTTGTATGTTATTTGTTTCTTTTATCTTGAAGAAGGCACATCTCTCTATAGCTATCACAGTTGGGAATATGCTGGGTCACACCTAAAGCCAGCACTGCTCTGAATCTCACCCAAGCCTTCCAGCAAGTACTTCCTGGGTACCATGGCTGATTTTTCAAGACCCAAGGGCTTTTTAGTCAGCAGATGATGAATTCTGCCAGGACTGAGTTCTTCCCTTCAAGGCTGCAAGTTCCCTTCTGGCCCAGGGTGTGTTTAGAAAAGTCATCCAGAAGCTAGGGTCTAGAATGGTGGTCTCACAATTCTGCCCCATGTCCTAACCTACTGTAGCTGAGCTGGTATCCAAGTTACAAGACAACGTCCTCCTTATTCTTCCTTCTTCTCTCCTCAAGCAGAGGAAAGGAGTCTCCCAGAGCTGTGGGCTGCACTGCCTGGGGTTGGGGGAGGTGCAACTCAAAGACTCTTTTGGCCACCCTGGCTGGTATCTCATTAGGTTGTGTGCACCCCAAGTCCACTGGGATCTGCCCAGGAATTGCAGTCTTTGTGACCTAGGCTGCCTTTCAGGTTTACGTAGGACCCCAGAGCATTTTAGGTTATGGTGGAGGGACTTGCCTTCTCAGAACTCAGATTCCAACTGCTGGGATGGACAATTTGCCTCTGGCTAGGTCTGGTCTAAATGCTTCCTCTGTGAGCACTGGCTGAGTTTTGTCCCAAGTTGCATTCTGCTGTGACAAGGCAGTACTGAGTTCCAATACAAAGTCCACAGTCACTGTGCTCTTCCTCCCCTAAGCACACAGACTCTTCCACTGTGCCACACAGCTGCTGCTGGGGGATGGGGAAGGGGTGGTGTCAGTGATTCAAGACTGTCTTTTCAATCCTCTTCAATGCCTCCTTCCTTAAAATGTTAAAACCAGATACTGTGATTGTTCACCGGATTTTTGGCTCTTATGAAGGTGCTTTTACATGTGGATAGTTGTTCAATTTTGTGTTCCTGTAGGGTGGGGAACTATTCTAGCGGCCTTTATTCAGCCATTTTGCTCTGCTTCCTCTAATTATAGTTTTTAGTTAATATATTATGAATATATGTATATATGAACAAATATCCAGCTTATAAATCATTTTAAAATGTTGACCAATATTTTGTTGTATTCTGTACTTTAAATATTCCCCTATTATTGAAGATTAAAGTTGTTCTAATATTTCACTATAATAAACAACGCTGTTACAAACATTCTTGCCAGAGCTACATACGATTTACATCCTTAATTACTTATCTAGGATAAATTCCTACATGTGAAATTGCTAAATCAAAATGTGTATGTTTTTAAGGATTTTAATATATAGTGCTAAATTGACTTCTCAAGCATTCTATTATATACTCCTTCCATAAAGCTGTAAGACCACTAGTTTCCCTGCTAATGTGAAAAAATATTATATTTTAAAAGGGGCATTTTAGAAGTTTCCAAGCTGCAGCTGAATGTTGTGTAAAGTACACAGAGAATCACAACATATTCAAATGTCTTTTGCATGAGTACCAGATCAGCAGGCAGATTTACTGTGAATGTCAAGAACTGCACATAGTATTTATCATTGACCACTCACACATGTTTCTAAGAGATACTCAATTTGTTGAAAACCCTTTTCTTCTTAGCCTCAAAGAATTACAATCCAAGGTGCACTGAAAAAGAAATCAATACAGTATAAAATTCCTATTCTTCCCAAATGCACAAACATGTGAGAAAGTCAACTTTGCCTTGAAGAGAGTCTTGTTACTTCAACAGGAGCTATATCTACAAAGAAGAGAAAGAGACGAGCAAAGATGTTGGCTCTAAAATATGGTAGCATTCTTCCAATTCATCCACAAAGAAGACAGCCAAAGAATTGGAATTTTCCTCAGTTTGAGGAACCTAGAAAAAGTGCCTTCTGTATATGCATTCACTTTTTTCTGTACATAACAAAAACATTGATTTGTTAGCTCTGGTTATAGTGATTAAAAATCCAAAAATTTTTGCTTCTATTTGATGTATTTAAGTGATACCTATTCCATTTCAGATAACTGGAAACTATCCTTTGAAAGAAAGTGTAGGGCTCAGAAGCTTGGAGGTGTAATCTATATTAATTACGCTTGGAAATCTTTAACTACTCACACATTTTAATGACATTCACATACAGCTATAAAATGAAAACAATAAATATTTCTTCCGAGAGAGAGAAAGATAATGTAAACAAGTAAGAGAGAAACTGAGATTTTAAAAAATTGAAATTCTTTATGACTTAGATTCTATATTTAATTCTATACCTAGCTCCTTTCTCCTGATTTGGTAGCCTATCCTGCTTTCCCTCAGAAATGTCAGGTCATCCTTCCTGATGCTTCTTTTTATTAGGCTCCAGTTTCCCCTATAAATTCACAAGTTCTAATAAATGAAGCTCCCCCAGTACCTGTTTTTTTGTGTTTGTGGTGGTTTTTTTCCCCCTAAAGAGAGGAACTCTAAAAATGCCAGGCAAGAATTCAAAATCACTTTGCTCAAATAAACTGACCATGGAAAAAGGTTTGCCTTTCTGGACTATTATTGAAGTCCTTCAAGGATATAGACAAGTCTGCAGAGCAAGGGGAATAGGACTGAGCCCTAAGGAAGAAGAAGTGAAATAGTTCAAGTTCAGCATCTGTTATTTAGGCTTGAAATTTACAGAGCAGTTAAAAGGATTTATAGAAGTTCAAAACAGTCTGGGATGTAGGAAGGGAAATATCAATACAACATCCTAAAATGAAATAATCTAGACAGATGATAGAAGTTGCTGCCGTAAAATACAGGTTACCAAATTTGACCTAAATCATAAACACTTATCAATCAAAAGTTTTCCTCAAGAATGAAAGTGATGCCAATGTCTTGCATTATGATGATGTTGACAACTGAGATTTATTGGGAAATTGTTGGGAAAAAAAACAGAATTTACAGAAAAGTTACAAAGATAGTACAGAGAATTTCCTTATGCTGTTTATCCTATTGTTAACATCTTTACAGTCCCATAGTACCTTTGTCAAATATAAGAAACCAACCTTTGTATATTGTAACTTTACTCAGATTTCACCAATATTTTCCCAACGTACTTTTTCTGTTTCAGGATTCCATTGACGTTTCCACTTTGTATTTAGTCATCATGTCTCCTTAGGCTCCTCTTGGCTGTGACAGTTTCTCAGGATTTCCTTATCCTTTCTAATTATGAATTTTGAGAAGCACTAATGAGGGTTCTAATTTTTGTTTTTTGTTTTCCTGAATATACCTCAATTTTGATTTTTCTGATATTTTTCTTTTTTCTTTTCTTTACCTTTTTTTTTTGAGACAGGGTTTTGCTCTGTCACCCAGGCTGGAGTGGTACCATGGCACAATCTTGGCTCACTGCAGCCTCTGTCCCCCTCAGCTGAAGAGATCCTCTGACCTCAGCCTCCCAAGTAGCTGGAACCACAGGCATGCACCACTATGCCCAGCTAGTTTTTTTTTATTTTATTTTTAGCAATGACAGGGTCTCCCCATGTTGCCCAGGCTGGTCTTCAACTCCTGACCTCAAGCAACCAGTCTGCCTCAGGCCTCCCTTCTGGGATTACAATCATGAGCCACTAAGCCCAGCCTGACTGATGTTTTTCAAATGGTTAGACTAGGGTAATGGGTTTTGCTGAACAAACCCCAGAGAGGTAAAGTGCCATTCCCAGAACACTCACTTATTTTTTTAAAGATGGAATTAGTAGATTTTCCCAAAGCTTTTGAAACATTTTTTTCTGTGATTTCACTTCCTAATTAAAATTCAAAGTCTATTATAATACAGTGATATCAGCAAGGCTGCCATGACCTTTCTCATCAAGAACTTTTTGAATCTGGAGTTGTGACTCTTTACCTCAGCAGTGATATCATTTCTCTCCGATGGAGAAACTTAACAGCTGCCATGCTGTGTGTAAGTCCTAACTCAACTATGAGAATACAACTGAAGGAAATACAAAATCAAAATGACTGAATGATACAGACGCTATCCTGGGTGACCATCTGGCATTCACTCTCAATTTTTGTTCACTGTGCCTACCTCGTACTTTCAGGGTGTAAAGGTCAGCTCCTCACTTTCCCAGTCACTTTTGCATTTGATTCACTGCTGGCCTACAAGATGAAAGCTATCTCTTGGGGTAGTGTAGGAAATAAATAGTTTCTCTTAGATAAAAGGCAAGAGGCATGGCAGAAAAGCCCTACTCACACCCATTCTGATGTGGATGTGTGAAGGTGAGTGAATTGAAACTGTTTCAGGCATGAGGCAACAGCCTAATATGAAAATCCAAATGCTGAGAATGAGAAAACAGAAGATGGAAAGAGAACAAGCCCAGATTCTAGAAGATCTCATAGAGCCAGGAAATTAATTTTAGGACCACTAAGTAAACTCTTGATATCCTTGCTAGTCATCAGATTTGCAGCCCAACGCATCCTTATATGGAAACATATTTGGCGTTTCTCATGTTAACTTAGAGAAAATAAATTGGTGAACCACAGACATGTTTTGTTTTGCCTATACAATTTTAAAAAGAAAGTTGGTCTTTAAAATCAGTCAATAAATTCTCCCTCCCTTTGAAAAATCAGCAAATCTGGCAACACGTGGCTCACAGGTATAACTGCTAACAATTACCTGGAACTAGGTAGCAACTGCCACTTTCAGATGTGACCTGTGCTCTGCTCTTCAGTTATTGTAGGCATCTGTGAAAAACCCTTAATATCAGGCTTTAAGACAAATTTCTATGGATGCCCCTTTCGACTTTCTTTTCAATTTTGCATAAGAAGAATGATCTTTAATTTTGGCAGAATATACCCAATGAAAATAATAGAAACATCACTCTGACAAATTTTCAACCCCTTTATGATACTATATCTCCTTCTTTTGTCTTCCTCTTCTCCCTGCCTTCTGGCCTCCCACAGAGCTACCGAGGAAAAACAAGTTAGGATTAGCTTTTCAAGTAACATTTCTAAGATGTTTTACTTAGGCAAGAAGCTCCTGTAGTCAGTCAGGAAAAAATTTAAACTCTTCATAAATCCATTTACCCTCTCTAGAAATGCACCCAACTCATTATTTTAAATGGAGCCTAACAAGAGTTTACAGTCTAAGTTTTCTAACTAAAGAAGTGTAATGCCTACCCTATAAAACATGTTCCAGTGGTGGATGCATAAACATGACCCTTGGATTATAGCTTTTTTTCTGGGGCATTTTCCATATCACCAAAAAGAATGAGAGTGAGGAGATTGTCGAGCAAAATGTTCTGAGCCATCAGTGAAATTTCTATGGTTGGGAAGATAAATATGATGTCATTATTGATAAAGCTATTTGATAGGAGGAAGGTTAGGTTTGTTATTGCTTCCACAAAGAGCAAGCATGACACTTTTTTGAAGTAAAACTCTTGAGACTTGCCTTAGTATAGAAGCATCATCTTCAGCATCATTTCCTGACCTCAGCAGAGACCTCCTTGTGGCAAACCCTCCAGTACATCAGCTTCAGAGGTCAGAAACACACAGCACAGAAAATGTGAAAAAATGGGCCAAGTGCAGTGGCTCATACCTGTAATCCCAGCATTTTGGGAAGCCAAGGCTGGTGGATCACCTGAGGTCAGAAGTTTGAGATCAGCCTGGCCAACATGGTGAAACCTCATCTCTACCAATAATACAAAAAAAAAAAATTAGCCAGGTGCCATGGCACGCGCCTGTAATCTCAGCTACTCAGGAGGCTGAGGTGGGAGAACTGCTTGAACCTGGGAGTATGAGGCTACAGTGAGCTAAGATCGCGCCACTGCACTCCAGCCTGCACAACAGAGCAAGACTCTGTCTCGAAACAAACAAACAAAACACACACACACACACACACACACAACAAGTGGGGCAGGCCAGAAGTTAGTGCATAGGCAAACACCCTGTGATTGGTGGAACTTCAGGAAAGGGAACACAGTCTATTTAAAAGAGATTTTGCCAGTAAGCTATAGATGCATGTTACTGCCAGGTTTGTGAGATAGGTTGTAGTTTCACATACCTGTAACAGGTCTCCAGCCTTATTTAATTTTCCAACGAGAATATTTTTTGACGTTTGTAATAATCTAACCTGATGTTTAGTACACTATAAGAAATAGGAATGGCTATAAGCAGGACTTTTACACAAAATGGTCTCTGTTATTCCAATAATGATTCCCATGAAACATGTTGGTTTTGTTTTACTTTGTCTCAAAGATCAGCATTTATCATTTTCAAAAGCTATTTCTTATTTAATTTCTAATCTCTCTCAAACCACTACTTTTTAAAAAAATTTTCCTACTTTAATTACAAATACTCTTTAGGAGGGTCCCATACATTCATTACAGTTTTCTCTAAAATCATAATATAAAGCAGGTTGCCCTGAAGGGAATCATATGTTTCCATAAAAATCATGTTATAATGGGGAGAAGGATAAACCACCTAATAAATCAGTCATAACAAAGAAAACACAATAAATATAACCAAAAACATACTATACATTCATTTCCATGGTAAAATTATGCTTCTGATCATATAAAATGAGTATAAATGTATTATATAATAATCTATATCCATATATAGATACATGTATTGATTACACAAAAGGCCTCACTATATCTATAAGTCTGTCTTTCTATATATATATTTAACTGAACACATAAAACTATATCATAAAATTGACCTAAAACTCATGTAAGACCTGCAATAAATATTAATTGATAATTCAATAATTCTGTTTGACTTCTTAGCATTTAGAAGTGATTTGGGACAGATACAATTTGGATACTTATAAATTGTCTCAAGAAATATGTCACAAAGATTTGATTGGTATATTGCTTTTCCCTTGAAATTTTTTATTTTGATAAGCAGAAACATTCTCTCTGTGAAATTGTTGCTTCCCTCAAGGACTGCAAAAGTCTCCAGTTCTTATTTATTGTCCTTGTTATATGTGTTCTTGTGGTTGCTGCTGATGCTGATGACGATTAAAAAACAAAACAACAACAAAAAAAACTTGTTTTTTTTTCTGTCTCTTTGGTTAAAGTTTTCAGATTTCCAGAGAAAAAATTTTTAGTAAAATCCTATAGGTAATCCCATCATTTAAAAGTACACACCAAATGTATTTATTAGAAATGTATTTTTATAAGCTTAAGTTAAAAAATGTTACTTATTATAAATTCAATCAGTGAGAATACTAGGTATATGAAGCTGAACACAAAAAAGTGAAAACAGAAACAGTGAATAACACTTGCGGTGTTATATCAGCTTTGACATCCAATTTGTTTCCAGGTTATTTATCTGGCTGCACATTATTAGAAAATACAAATAAACAGGGATGAAAATGCCAATCATTCAATAAAATAATAGCTTATCATCTCAGGATTTTTAATTAAACTTATTCAAAATCTTGAAGGAAGATGAGTATCTTTTTGTTAAAAAATAAATAACAAGCAAATTTAAACTATAAAAATCATTTATATTCCACAAATCTATACATTATATAGAATTCTACACACACATATACCCCTATATACAGTTATCTCAAAATTAAAAAGGAGTCTGGGCCTGAGAAATTCCTGAACAAACAAAAACAACTAGGCCTGAAAAAATAGCCTTAACCCTGCTTCAACGGCAAACATAAGCGAAACAACTCAGGTCACTTCTGGTACATGCCTATGTTAGACAAAAAGAAAACATAACCTCAGCCCATCATAAGAGGTCAGTTAACTTATAGTTCTGTAACAAGAAATTTTCCGACAAAGTAAACCAAAAAGGACAATTTTATAATTGCAACCAATCAAATCATTTATTCATCTTGCTTCTGTATCCACCCCATATATACTTGCCTCTGATGCTTTGTCATTGGAACACTAAATTTAGTTTGGTGTTTCTCAGTTCATGAATGGCTACTTATTCAAATAAACTCTTTAAAATTTGCTCCTCAGACGTTTCTTTTACAGTATATTATTAAGATGTTATTACTACACCATACACATGTTTGCATCCTATGAAGATCCTCCAGGTAGAGGCTTAAAAGTATTTAAGGCTTTGTTGAACACTCTCAAGCATTTCATAAATTATTGATAACCCACTATACCAAACACCAAGTCATTATTTGTAAAGACAAATAAAATAATAATTATGGCAAAATTGCATAATATAGACATGACTGATTGTATTTTGTTGCCTTATTTTATATTTGTGCAAATCCCACAATGTTGGTACTCTTGAAGAAATGGATGTAAGTGGTAAAACTGGCAATTGACTGTATCAAATGATCCAAGTTACAATGTGTAAACGTCCAAATGAAAGGAATTCCTAGCGTTTCACTGACATTGTGTGTTAAATAGAATTTTGTGATCTAATCTGAGACACAAACCCAAAATATACATTCAAAAATGTTGCTGATGGTTCTGTTGATTAATAAGATTGTTTATTTGTGAAAATGTGATTTAAGAGCCAAACAATGCTTATGCACACGAACTTTTGTGTAAAGTCTACTTATAACTTTAGAACTTCTCTTATAATCCTAGTTACTGTATCTACTTTAAAACATTGCTTCCTAAAACTAAAGTATTTGACATTAATTTTTTTTTGAATTTTATCATTAATTTTTGGTATGTTAATGGTAGAAAAAGATAATGGTAATAAATGTTCATAAATTTAAAATATTTGTTAAATGCCAGGAACTGTATCAGATAAATAAATGCTGTCCCACTTAATCCTACAAATTACCTTATTATAATTGTCATTTAAAAAATAAGAAGACAGGGCTCCAAGGAAGTGTAGCTTTTGTTCAAAGTCACAATACCATTCAGTGGCTAAGCTGTGACTTGAACCTGAGTCTGATTGTTCCAAGGTCTTCCTTCTTTACATTACAGTGTATCTTCTCCATGGGTTAAAAAAAAAAAAAACTTCTTCAAAAACAGATAATAAAATGAGAACACTGCGGTACTTGGACTTCATGATTCCCTCTAGATGGGCTCCCCGGTAAGTCTTGAAAATGATTTGGAACTGATAGACCTCTGTGCCAAGGGATTTTCCATGTTCTTTCATCCTCCAGTCTAGAAATGATCCCCTCTTATATGTTTCTCAAATTCCCTGAATTTACATTACTTTAATTAATTAATCAACTTTTCTGAGACAAGGTCTTGCTCTGTTTCCTGACCTGGAGTGCAGTGGCACTAATGTAGCTCTCTGCAGCCTCGAACTCCTGGGCTCAAGCAATCCTCCCACTTTGGGATCTCACAGTGTTGGGATTACAGATGTGAACCACTGTGGCTGGCCCTGAATTTACTTTTAATATGATACACTATAATTGTCTATCTATACACTTTTCTCTTTTGCCGTAAGACTCTGAATAATTTGAGAGCAAAAATGTTTTGTCTTTTAACTTTATATCACCAATGCTTAGTTAAGTGCTTGTCTTACTACATAGCACAAAGCCTGCTTGATGGTCAATAAATGAAATGAATGGATGAACAAAAAATATAGAACTGTTACCTTAATTCTAGACCAGTCTCTGACTCAATAAACAAAATAAAGTGTAAAAAATCAATTTTACTTACTATTTAGTTTATTAAGAGACATCAAATTTTGCTTGCTACTTCTACTTCCTCCTTGTAGAATATGGATTCCCTTTGCTCAAGGATTTCATGAAGATTTGTGCAATAATATTCAAAAATGTTCAGAGTTCCTTGAAGAAACAAAGCCTTAAAACAAAAGTAAGTTATAATGGTTCTTATTTTATACAAAGAGGTATAGAGGGTACATTTCTTATGTTTTATGCTTTTTAGAAAATATGGATAGCTTATTTCTTCTGGATTAAAAACAGGCAACAGTATCTAAAACAATTCAATTATTCAAGAAAGGAAACATATTTTCCTTTCTTCTCTTACAATTAAAATTGACAAATGGGATCTAATTAAACTAAAGAGCTTCTGCACAGCAAAAGAAACTACCATCAGAGTGAACAGGCAACCTACAGAATGGGAGAAAATTTTTGCAATCTACTCATCTGATAAAGGGCTAATTTCCAGAATCTACAAAGAACTCAAACAAATATACAAGAAAAAAACAAACAACCCCATCCAAAAGGGGGGAAAGGATATGAACAGCCATTTCTCAAAAGAAGACATTCATACAGCCAACAGACACATGAAAAAATGCTCATCATCACTTGCCATCAGAGAAATGCAAATCAAAACCACAATGAGATACCATCTCACACCAGTTAGAATGGCAATCATTAAAAAATCAGGAAACAACAGGTGTTGGAGAGGATGTGGAGAAATAGGAACAGTTTTACACTGTTGGTGGGATTGTAAACTAGTTCAACCATTATGGAAAACAGTATGGCAATTCCTCAAGGATCTAGAACTAGATGTACCATATGACCCAGCCATCCCACTACTGGGTATATACCCAAAGGATTATAAATTATGCTACTACAAAGACACATGCACACGTATGTTTATTGCGGCACTATTCACAATAGCAAAGACTTGGAATCAACCCAAATGTCCATCAGTGACAGACTGGATTAAGAAAATGTGGCACATATACACCATGGAATACTATGCAGCCATAAAAAAGGATGAGTTTGCGTCCTTTGTAGGGACATGGATGCAGCTGGAAACCGTCATTCTTAGCAAACTATCACAAGAAGAGAAAACCAAACACCACATGTTCTCACTCATAGGTGGGAACTGAACAATGAGATCACTTGGACTCGGGAAGGGGAACATCACACAATGGGGCCTATCATGGGGAGGGGGGAGGGGGGACGGATTGCATTGGGGAGTTATACCTGATATAAATGATGAATTGATGGGTGCTGACGAGTTGATGGGTGCAGCACACCAACATGGCACAAGTATACATATGTAACAAACCTGCACGTTATGCACATGTACCCTAGAACTTAAAGTATAATAAAAAATAAAATAAAATAAAATAAAAATAAAATAAAATAAAATCATCACCATGTAATGCAATTAAGCAGATGGCTAGTATTGTAAGAAGACATTCTTTCTTTTAATTTCTGATACAAAATTGGAAACTTTTTTGCCAATATGTTGGTAATTAGTTTCTTAGTATATGTGCCAGCAAAATAAGAAAAAACAAAAATGGAAGCACTTTTTGAACAATGAGACTATAAAAACAATTTGCTATTTTAGATCACTAGTTTTCTGGGTCCTTCTTCACATCGTTCATCCTTTTCCCACCTAATGAAATTTTACTACTGGCTTTTCTTATATTTTGCTAACCTCAAGTTAAGCAATTCCTCAACTGAAAGTAACACCCTTCATTCTAGACTTAGTCCTCAAAAGTGCTATTTAACTGCAAAAAGATAGATGCTCGACCGAAACTTTTCACTGATATCCCTTATAATGTGTGAACACTAAGATAACTGGAACCCAGCACCTGTAGCTGTTTACTTCTAGATCTGTGAAAAAAAAATTTAAAGAACAAAATTGCCGGGTGCAGTTGTTCACACCATAATCCCAGCACTTTGGGAGACTGAGGTGGGAGGATCACTTGAACCCAAGAGTTTGAGACCAGCCTGTGCAACATGGCAAAACAGTCTCCACAAAAAATAAAAAAATTAGCCAGGTATGGTGGCATGCACCTGTGGTCACAGCTACTTGGAAGGCTGAGGTGGGAGGATCACTTGAGCCTGGGAGGTCAAGGCTGCAGTTAGCCATGATCATGCAACTGCACTACAGGCTGGGTGACAGAGTGAGACCTTGTCAAAAAAAAATTATAAATCGTAAGGAATTGATATTTAATTAAAATCAAATTCCTTAGACATTCATTTATGATTTTCATCACTTGTGGAATCTAGTATTAATTATATTAATGGTTCTACCACCCTGATAATCCAATTCCAGGACAGATAAGTCAGAATTTTCTAGGGAAATGATAAACCAACAGGTATCCTCCAAGTCTGTAGTGGAAGGTCTCATTTTCTGTAGAGCAAAATGGTCTGAATGAGAAAAAAATACTGATCTCAAAAGAAATCAGCACACTTGGACTTAAGCCTTGGGTCTTTTCTTAACTAGTCACATTCCCTTGAACAAGTCACTTGAGCACTCTTGACCTTGGCTTCCTGATCTGTGAAATTATAACATCAGGCCTCATAAGTTCTAAGATCTTATCCCAATGTAAAATTCAATTAAATTTTTTAGAAATCAATATTCCTTGATGATTTATTAAAAGATAGGTAGATGTACAGTAAATGGATTATCCTTATGAATATCAGTTCTCATTCTACACAGGCAAGAACTTGAACAAAGAGATCTGTTTAATAGGACTCCATTTTTAAAGTTTTAAAAACCTGGCAGGGCATGGTGGCTCATGCCTGTAATCCCAGCACTTTGGGAGGCTGAGGTGAGCGGATAACTTGAGGTCAAGAGTTTGAGGCTAGCCTGGACAACATGGTGAAACCCTATCTCTACTAAAAATACAAAAATTAGCCGGGCATGGTGGCAAGCACCTGTAACCCCAGCTATTTGGGAGGCTGAGGCAGGACAATTGTTTGAACCTGGGAGGTGGGGATTGCAGTGAGCCGAGATCATGCCACTGCACTCCAGCCTGGGTAACAGAGCAAGACTCCACTGCAAAAAAAAAAAATGTAAATACTGTTAAAATACATTCATTTTATTATTTATTTTGAATATAAAACCATTCATCCACTTAAGAAACAACATGCTGGTGAATGGGTTTAAAACAATCAAGACTTCTTTACACTTGTTGTTTATATTTGCAACAAGTGTTGCAATATAGATGAAGTCTGTGATTTTGCTCTAACCTCTCTTGATACCGGCTGCTTGCAGAGAGGGAGACAAAAGAACAGGTCTGGAAAACAAAAATAAAGTGGAATTTAGCTTCTTGCATATATACATACATGTGAAAAATATGGCAAATATCAAACAGTAATTTTTGTTAATTTGTTGATTCTGTGTGTTGAGTACACAAGCAAATTTATCTTTTCTTAAATGGAGATAAATTGTCAATGCAAATCATGCAGTAAATTTGCAAAATTAACTACAAATATCATTTTAAAAATTCAAAACTTGAATAATGACAGCAAGGAGGGCCTGAGGATTCATTGGGTACAGACCTAACTCCAAAGTGTATAACTATTTATGGCCTTCCTACGAAAAAATGTGAGAAATTCTGGTCAAGTCGGAGCAACCTCTGTTTATTTTAGTACAGGGATGTATCAAACTAAATGAAGGTGCAAGTTCTTGAAGCACATTAAATTCAGCAAGTTAATGTGCTTTGATCTACGAAGGAAATTGCCATTATCATTATCATCTATCCAGATCCTCTTGTACGTGGCTCTTACCTGTTGTCCACTGATTCTGGGATCCTGGGACAATGGGAAGCTATTAGCCTTTCAGTTCATGGAGCCATAAATAGATCTAGACACTGGAGTGCCAGAGTCTATAGCAACAGACAAAACATTTAATCTATACCTCAGTTTCCTCATCTGCAAAATGAGGGTAATGACACTTAGGCATAAAGCTATAAAACCTAATGAGATAATAGACTCAGCACTTGGCACATAGGAAACTCTAAATAAGTGTCCATTATTATTGAAGGAACACTCACAAGCCATCAACTGGGAACAAATATTTGCTACAGATATGTGAAGGATTCAGCTTTGACAATGTAAAGATTCATACTGAAAGAGATTCCCCTCCCTTGCTTTTTATATACAGAAAATTCAAGGAAATAAATAGAAGATAAATAAATGGCTAATAAATGGTCAATAAGTAGCTAATAGATGTGAAAAATATTCAACCTACTTACTAGATAACTAAAAAACTAAAACAAGGGCATGCAAATTAAAAAAAAAAAAAAAGTAATACCATATTTAACCACTCGAATTGTCAGAAGATTTTGCTTATTTGTTTAAGTCATCCTTACTTCTGATGTGATAAATCCAGCATTTTTTGGGAGATGGCAGGAAAAAAGTTTGTTCAGGAATTTTAGGAGAATATTTCAGAATTTATATTAAAGATGTCAAAAATTTAATTGCATTAAGTCTACTTTAGAGGGTTGTACTAGGAAGATAATCAGAACTATGGATCAAAATATATATACAACACAGTATTTCCAATTTTTCACTATCATGAATATTTCTATTAACAATAGAATATAATTACATAAATTGTGGTTCATACAAATAAGCTTCATGCAGACATTTTAAATTATGTTTTTGAATAGCACAAATGATACAGAAAATGTAATGTATAATTAAAATATTAACAGGAACAAAGCAGTATACAAACACGATATTTACCCAATTTGTTGGGCAGACATAGATACCAAGTACCAAAACAATACAATAAAATGTGACAATTTTAAAAAATATTTTATTGCACATCTAGTTCATATTTGTTGAATAATGATAGAAAACATATATAAACAAAAAAGAAAATCACAATTCTATCAAGCAGAGATGAACAATATTAACAGCTTCTGAACATTTTCATATATATGTATTTTTAAAATAAAAATTGCATCATATTGCACACAATTTCAAACCTTGTTTTTGCTATTTTCTCAATTTTTTATTGTAAACAGCAGTGTAATGCATAGTCAAGTAACTAAATATTTGCATTATTCTTAGTAATATCCTTAAAATAAATTCTTACAAATAGATTTGGTAGCTCAAACTTTGCACACGTTTTTAAAACACTTTCCCCTTCCCTCTCCCTTTCCCTTACCCTTTCCTTCCTTTTTCTTCAGATGGAGCCTCACTCTCTTGCCCAGGCTACAGTGCAGTGGTACAGTCAGAGCTCACTGCATCCTCAAACTCTTAGGCTTGAGAGATCCTCCTACCTTAGCCTCTCAAGTAGCTGTGAATACACATACGTGCCACCAAGCCTGGCTAATTTTTTTTCTTTTTTGTAGAGACAGGGTCTCACTATGTTGCCTAGTCTGGTTGCCAACTCCTGAGCTCAAGTCATTCTCCTGTCTCAGCCTCCCAAAATGCTGGGATTACAGGCATAAGCCACCCGGCCCACCAATACATCTTTCCGAATACATATCCATCCTGTTGGTTGTATTTCACTGGAGAACTTTGACTTGTCCACGGGCATTAAGAAGGGTACATAAATTTATACTGCCACCAGTAGCATATCAAAGTCCACATCTGTCTGAATCAAGGAAAGCTAAAGCTACTTATTCTTAATTTTCTTTATTTGCCAGTTTGACACAAAATACTATCACATTGTTTTAATTTCTATTTTTATTAGTTAAATATAGATATTGTCATATTCTTAATGATTATTTTTATTTTTTTCAACGAGTTGCCTTTTCATTCTTTTGGGTATTTATATGTATATACTTTGGGGTTTTTTTTGTTTGTTTTGAGACAGAGTTTCGCTCTGTCGCCCAGGCTAGAGTGTAGTGGCCTGATCTCGGCTCACTGCAAGCTCCGCCTCCTGGGTTCACGCCATTCTCCTGCCACAGCCTCCTGAGTAGCTGGGACTCCAGGCACCCGCCACCACGCCCGGCTAATTTTTGTGTATTTTTTTAGTAGAGATGGGGTTTCACAGTGTTAGTTAGGATGGTCTCCATCTCCTGACCTTGTGATCCACCCGCCTCCGCCTCCCAAAGTGCTGGGATTACAGGCTATATTTATATACTTTTTAAAGAAGCTTTGTAAGTAACAGATATTAATTCTTTGTCATGTATGCTGCAAATGTCCTGTTTATTTACTGTTTTTCTTTTAATTCTATTCATACCTTATTATTTTATAAGTAAAGTTTAAATATTTATGTATACAAATCCAGAATTTCTCTCTTTTATGGCTTCTGGTGTAGTGTTATTCTAAAAAAATCCCTCCTCAATGCAAGACTATATATTTCTATGTACATAAACATTCAGAACTGTTATTATTTTATTCTCATAACTGATTGCTTGCTTCCTTTGTAATTTATTTTGGTAGAATGTGAGATAGAGATCTAACTTTTCCCTCTGTTACATCATCCGTTTTTATTTCATTAGTCTGAGATGCTTGAGGCACCAAGCCTCATTGTTAGGCATCACTTATTTTTATTCGGTTTGACCATTAGCAAACATCAGAATACAGGAACAATGGCCCCTTCCTTCAGCTGGTCTTGTATGACTTCAATTTTTGCAGGACTTGTTTAAATATCTATTGATCTGTACTATTTAACCAGGTATAGGATTTAGGGTGAATGAGTCCATAGAGCCCTATTTTATCAAGCTAATCTTAACTGTCAGAGGTTTACTTTTATTATTTGCTGGGTCAAAATATTTATGCCCACTATGGGATATTGGGCACTGAACACTGTGGGGAATAGATGCAACATTTACAAGGCTAAGGTTGGGTATACTCATTTGTCCTCTATTTTATGGTCAGAAACTCCCCTAAGAGTATAGGGGGTACCTTGGTTTATATTTTGTGGCATTCCCAGGTATACAACTGTAATTTGAGCCCCATTAATTAGGCTATAAATATTTTCCAATTGGCACATCTTAGCAGACATTAATTTAGTACCTATTTTGTAGAAACACAATAACCAATAGTCATTTTTATCTTTCTTTTCCACAAATTATTTTAGTGAATTTTGATTTCCAATTGGACCAAATTATAGATCTCTGTTTCAGTGCCTATTTCTTCCCATTGTATGAAGTGTTTTGTTGTTGTTGTTTTATTTTGTTTTGTGTTTAAAGTTACTGGATATACTACATGGGGAGGGGGAAAGGGGAGTTTTCTCTATTCTGCTCATGTTTGTAAGTCTCATCCTTCAGAGATTACTAAATTAGTATCATGGAGGAGGGACCTCCCACATGGTGAATGTTGTTATGATGGTTTAGGGACTCCGGAATTAAGTTGGGTATGAATCAACCACTTGATATGTTGATAAGCTGCAATACTCAATAGACCCCACAATCTTTGGCCATTCCTTTTATGGTTACTTAATAGGGTAACAGTGCCCTCTGGACCTATAATGGGGTTGAGTGTGAAGCAGTTAGGGTTGCTTTTCACAAGAGTCTATGCCATAAGAGGTACCATGAGAGTTTTTTCTGTACAATCCTGAGGACCAGGGTCTTTGTAGCAACACAGGCATGCGTGGCAGCAGCAGCAATAGCAGCAGAGACATCTTAAGGTTTATAGGGTCTCAGTGAGCTCTGTGAATTTAGGAATGTGGACCTCAGCACACAACATAGTGACTACTCTTCCTCACACTAGCACACAACGAATGGGTCTATATACTACACAGGGGCTCAACACCTGGTTGAGAAATTCAGACAATGGTCATTGAGTAAAAGTTGTTACATGTGTCCAGAGTAAGCTATGACTTATGCTGAAATTGAAACGCATGGATAGATCTCAGCCAAACATATGGCCCAGGCCCACTTTTAGAAGGAATTCAAATGCCATACTCCTACCCCTAAATGTCCTGTTAAAACTTTCAACATAATTAGTTAAATCTATACCAGAAACATAGTAGGACTTAGCAAATGCATCACAGCACAACACAATTCAAAATGCAAGCTTACTGGTAGGCAGTGAAGCAATTCAAAACACACATTAGCCAGGAGGCAAAGGCTCAACGTGCAGTGTCACCAGCAGGCAGGAGAACCAGGTAGCAAGTCAGAAACAAGAAAGACCCCCAGGTCTCCTAGTGCCAATTATTTTGTAGTTGCCCTGAAGAGAATGAGATCAACTTCCCACCTAAAATAGGTTCAGATTATCAAGACAGAGGATGACACATGTGCTACAAGAGAGCATTAAAAGTTTCCTTACCTATGTAATGGGAGTTTCTGGGGACACCAAGGCAAGCACTAAAGCTGACCTGATACTACTTATGTGAAGGGACATGCAGGTGGCTTTGGTTTTTATTGTGGTTAGTAGGTAGGGCCTAGGTGACATCTTGCACACAGCAAGGGTTTGCATGGCTTGAACTTCTCCACTAACACCAACGGAGGGAGTACTCAGGGTTTCTTATCAGTTTGCCCAGATATGGAACAAGAGGCAAAAGGGAAAGGGCAGGGCCTAGAAGCTGTCAGCAGCCAAACATAAAACATGGAGTCAGGTTATTTATCACAGTGTTTATTTTTCTTTTTGTTCCATCATTGTTGGATTTTGGCATCGGTGTCATATAAAGCAAGTAAAAACATTTTAGCAGAATTTCCCCTTTTTTTCCACCTATGCGATAATTTACCTGGTATGTAAATTATCTGTTCTCTGAAAATTTGCTAGGATTTACACTTAAAATCTTACCAGTCATTTTTAGAATTAATTATATGATAACTTAATTTTTCCCATGGTGATTGATATTCTAGAGTTCTGTTTCCACTAAGGTCAATTTTTATTATTTTACCTATTCCAGATTATGTTATTTAGGTCATTTATATTTTTGAAAAACAATGTAATTTTTTTAGCTTTTATTTTAGGTTTGGGGGTAAATTGAATGTTTGTTATATAAGTAAACATGTGTCACAGGGGGTTGTTGTACACATAACTTCATCACCCAGGTATTAAGTCGCATACCCAACAGAGATCTCTTCTCCTTCTCTCCCTCTTCCCACCCTCCCCACTCAAGTAGACCCCAGTGTCTGTCGTTTCCTTTTGTGTGTTCAAAAGTGAGAACATGTGGTATTTGCTTTTCTATTCCTACATTAGGAAGGATAAGGATAATAGCCTAAGGATAAGGATAATAGCCTCCAGTTCCATGTTTCCACAAAGGACATGATCTCATTCTTTTTATGACTGCATAGTATTCCATGGTGCATATGTACCACATTTTCTCTATCCAGTCTGTCAATCATGGTCATTTAGGTTGGTTCCATGTTTTTGCTATTGTGAATAGTGCTGAAATGAACACTCATGTGCATGTGTCTTTATGGTAGAATGATTTATATTCCTCTGGGTATACCCAGTAATGGGATTGCTGGGTCAAATGGTAGTTCTGCTTTTAGTTTTTGAGGAATTGCCATACTGCTTTCCACAATGGTTGACTAATTTACACTACCCCCAACAGTGTATAAGCATTCCCTTTTATATGAAACCTCACCAGAATCTGTTATCTTTTCACTGTGAGATGGTATTTCATTTCATTGTGGTTTTGAGTTGCATTTCTCTAATGATCAGTGATATTGAGGTTTTTTTCATACTCTTCTTGGCTACATGTATGTCTTCTTTTGAGAATTGTCTGTTCATGTCTTTTGCTCAATTTTTAATGAGGTTGTTTTTCTGTTGTAAATGTAAGTTCCTCATAGATGCTGAATATTAGACTTTGTCAGATGCCTAGTTTGCAAAAATTTTCTCCCATTCGGTAGGTTGTCTGTTTACTCTGTTGATAGTTTATTTTGCTGTGAAGAAGCTCTTTAGTTTCATTAGATTCATTTGTCAATGTTTGCTTTTGCTGCAATTGCTTTTGGTGTCTTATTAATGAAATCTGTGCCCGTTCATATGTCCTGAGTGGTATTGCCTAGGTTGTCTTCCAGGGTTTTTGTAGTTTGGGGTTTTACATTTAAGTCTTCAATCCATCTTGAGTTGAATTTTCTATATTGTGTAAGAAAGGTATCCAACTTCAGTTTTCTGCCTGTGGCTAGCCAGTTACCCCAGCACCATTATTGAGTAGGGAATCTTCCCCATTGCTTGTTTTTGTCAGCTTTGTCAAAGATCAGATGGTTGTAGATGTGTGGCCTTATTCCTGTGCTCTCTACTCTATTCCATTGGCCTATGTGCCTATTTTTGTACCAGTACTATGCTGTTTTGCTTACTATAGCCTTGTAGTATTGTTTGAAGTCAAGTAGCATGATGCCTCCAGCTTTGTTCTTTTTGCTTGGCTATTCAGGCTTTTTGGTTTCATATGAATTTTCAAATGGTCTTTTCTAGTTCTATGAAGAATGTTGTTGATAGAAATAGCATTAAATGTGTAAATTGCTTTGGGCAGTATCACCATTTTAATATGATTGATTCTTCCTACCCGTGAGCATGGGATGTTTTCCATTGTTTTGTGTATCATCTCTGATTTCTTTGAGCAGTGTTTTGTAAATCTCATTGTAAAGATCTTTTGCTTCCACGGTTAGCTGCATTCCTAGGTATTTTGTTCATTTTGTGGCAATTGTGAATAGAATTGCCTCTCTGATTTGGCTCTCAGTTTGGCTGTTGTTCATATATGGGAATGCTAGTGATTTTTGTACATTGATTTTGTATCCTGCAACTTTGCTGAAGTTGTCTATTAGCTGAAGGAGCTTTTGGGTCAAGTCTATGGGATTTTCTAGACTTCTTGAACAATAGTAGTGAGAGAGGACATCCTTGTCTTCCAGTTTTCAAGGAGCATGCTTCCAGCTTTTCCCCATTCAATGTAATGTTGGCTGTGGGTTTGTCATAGATGACTCATTATTTAGAGGTATGTTCTTTCAGTACCTAG
This sequence comes from Piliocolobus tephrosceles, assembly GCF_002776525.5. Lineage (NCBI taxonomy): Eukaryota > Metazoa > Chordata > Mammalia > Primates > Cercopithecidae > Piliocolobus > Piliocolobus tephrosceles. Next base: position 68,768,002 of record NC_045439.1, on the reverse strand, counting down.
TTTATTGAGAGTTTTTAACATGAAGGGGTGTTGAATTTTATTAAAGCTTTTTCCGCATCTATTGAGATAATCATGTGGTTTTCATCTTTAGTTCTGTTTATGTGATGAATCACATTTGTTGATTTGCATGTGTTAAACCAATCTCATATCCCAGGGATAAAGCCTGCTTGATCATGGTGGATTAGCTTTTTGATGAGCTGCTGGATTTGGTTTGCAAGTATTTTGTTGAGGATATTTGCATCAATGTTTATCAAAGATATTGACCTGAAGTTTTCCTTTTTCACTGTGTCTCTGCCAGATTTTGGTATTAACATAATGCTGGCCTCATAGAATATGTTGAGGAGGAGTCCCTTCTCCTCAATTTTTTAGAGTAGTTTTTGTAGAAATGGTACCATCCCTTCTTTGTACACCTGGTAGAATTTGACTGTGAATCTATCAGGTCCCAGATGTTTTATGGTTGGTAGGCTATCTATTACTGATTCAATTTTGGAGCTTGTTGTTGTTCTGTTCAGGGAATCAATTTCTTCTGGGCTCAGTCTTGGGAGGGTGTATGTGTCCAGGAATTTATCTATCTCTTCTAGGTTTTCTAACTTGTGTACATAAAGGTGCTCATAGTAGTTCCTGACAGTTGTTTTTATTTCTGATGGTACTAATATTCTTTTCATCATTTTTAATTGTGTTTATTTGGATCTTCTGTCTTTTGTTTTTTATTAGTCTACCTAATGGCCTATCTTTTTCATTAATTTTTTTTTTCAAAAAAACCAACTCCTAGACTCATTGAACTTTTGAATGGTTTTTCATGTCTCATTTTCCTTCAGTTCAGCTCTTATTTTTGATATTTCTTATCACTTGTGAGCTTTGGGGCTGACCTGTTCTTGCTTCTCTAATTCTTTCAGTCATGAACATAGGTTGTTAATTTGAGATATGATTTTTTAATCTGAGCATTTAGTGCTATGAATTTTCCTCTTAACACTGCTTTATTTGTGCCCCAGAGATTCTGGTCTGTGGTACCTTTGCTCTTATTATTGTCAGAGAACTTATTGATTTCTGCCTTAATTTCATTATTTACCCAAAAGTTTTTCAGGATCATGTTGTTTAATTTCCAGTAATTACATGGTTTTCAGCAATTTTTATACTTGACTTCTATTTTTGTTGAGCTGTGTTAGGTATGATTTTAGTTCTTTTACATTTGTTGAGGATTGTTTTATGTCCAATTATGTGGTCAATTTCAGAGTACATGCCATGTGGCAATGAGAAGAATGTATAGTCTGCTGTTTTGTGGTAGAGAGTTCTATAAAGTTCTATCAAATTCATTTGGTCCAATGTTGAGTTTAGTTCCTGAATATCTTTGTTAACTTTCTGCCTTGATGATCTAATACTGTCAATGGAGCGTTGAGGTCTCCCATTATTATTGTGTGAGAGTCTATGTCTCTTTATAGGTCTCTAAGAACTTGCTTTATGAATCTGGATGCCCATGTGTTGGGTGCATATATATTTCAGATAGTTAGATCTTCTTGTTAAATTGAACCCTTTACGATTATATAATGCCCTTCTTTTTCATTCTTGATCTTTCTGGGTTTGAAATCTGTTTTGTCTGAAATTAGAATTGCACCCCCTGATTTTTTCTGTTTTCCATTTGCTTGGTACATTTTCTCCATCCCTTTATTGTGAGCCTATGAGTGTCATTACATTTAAGATGGGTCTCTTTAAGACAGTATACCATTGGTTCTCGCTTTTTTATCCAGCTTGCCACTCTATACTTTTTAACTGGGGCATTTAGCCCATTTACTTTCAAGGTTAGTATTAATATGTGTGGATTTTATCCTGTAATTGTGCTGTTAGTTGGTTATTATGCTGGCTTGTTTGTGTGATTGCTTTATAATGACACTGGTCTGTGTGCTTAAGTATATTAGCTGGTAGCAGTCTTTCCTTTCTATATTTAATCCACCTTTCAAGATCTCTTACAAAGCAGGTCTAGTGGTAATGGACTCCCTCAACATTTGCTTAACTGAAAAAGATCTTATTTCTCCTTCACTTAGGAAGCTTAGCTTGGCTGGATATAAAATTATTGGTTGAAATTTTTTTTCTCTTGAAGAATGTCGAATACAGGCACCCGATCTCTTGTGGCTTGTAAGATTTTAGCTGAGAAGTCTGCTCTTAGTCCAATAGGGTTTCCTTTGTAGGTGTCCTACCCTTTCTCTCTAACTGCCTTTAACATTTTTTCTTTGACTTTAACCTTGGAAATCTGATGATAATGTACCTTGGGGATAATCTTCTTGTGTAGAATCTTGCAGGAGTCCTCTGTATTTCCTGAATCTGACTGTTGGCCTCTCTAGCAAGGTTGGGGAAGTTTTCATGAATGATATTCTGAAATATATTTTCCAACTTGTTTGCTTTCTCCCACTCCCTTTCAAAGATGCCAATGATGCACAGATGTGGCATCTTTATGTAATTCTATACTTCTTGGAGGTTTTATTCATTCACTTTTTATTCTTTTTCCTTTACTTCTGACTATCTTATTTCAAAGAATCATTTTTCAAGTTCTGAAATTCTCTCCTCAGCTTGGCTTATTCTGCTCTTAATATTTGTGATTGTATTGTCAAATTCTTGTGTTATTCAGTTGTGTCAGACCTATTAGGTTCTTTTTTATATGGGCTATCTTGTCCTTTAGCTCCCATATCACTTTATCACAATTTTTATTTTCCTTGGACTGGGTTTTCCATACTCCTGAATCTTGATCATCTTTGTGCCCATTTATATTCTGAATTCCATTTCTGTCATCTGGCCAGTTCAGCCTATTTAAGAACTCTTGTTGAGGGGCCAATATTGCTGACAAGAAACAGCTACAGTCAGAGGCGTCTACCAAGAAGAATGAAAAAGATGCATGAATGCTGCATTAGCAACTGAGATATTTAGGTTATCTCATTTGAACTGACTAGGAGGTTAGCATGACCAATAGAGAGCAAGAAAAAGTAAGGTGATGCAACAGCCCACCTGGGAGTCACGTGGGGCAAGGGGAGCTCCTGACCCTAGTTTTTCCATGGATCTGTCAGAGGCATTCAAACCAGAGCAACTCCATCTTGAATGAGAGTGAGGAAAAATGAGGTTGGGACTTACTGTGCTGCCTTCACAGAAAGTTAGGTATTCCTAAACTCTAGATATTTACAGTTAAGTGAACAGATTGATAACATTTACTAAGCAGACTCAGACTTGGTAGTCTCCCAATATCCTGATATCTAGAGAACAGAAGATTCCTAATTTTCCTCTATAGATAATAATATTGATTCTTACAAAATATAATAATTAAGAAAATTAATCCTTTATTAGAAACCCTTGTAGCTGAGCACCTCTCTTCATATCTTTTCTTATCCTGTATATAAACAAATATTGTATCTATGGTGGACATGTTTGGGAATGCCCTACTCTGTCTATGGCCTTTCACCACTTGACTTTCTTAATAAACTTATTTTTGCTTTGCACTGTGGATTCACCCTGAATTCTTTCTTGCATGACATCCAAGAACTCTCTCTTGAGGTCTGGATTAGGATCACTTTCTGGTAACAGAGCTGTGCAACCTGCAGATAAGGAGAGCCCTATCATGAGCCTATGCCACCAGGGCCTTGAGTCCCAAGTGCAAAGTTGAGCAGATTCTTAGTGGCCACTTGGCTGGAGACTGCCTAAGACTACCAAGTTCCTGGGGGAAGGGGTGACCATCGTTACAGTGGCTGCCTGCTGGCTAAGACAACTGAGCTCCCCTTGGGAGGTGTGGCAGCCATTACTGTGGCTGCTTACTGCCTAAGATGACTGAGTTCCCTGTGGGAGGGGCAGCAGCCATCACTGCAGCTTCACTTGGCCATTTTTCCCCTGCAGTGCCAGAGAGACTGGACAGTTTAGACTCAGGAGGAATTCCCTACAGCACAGCATAGCAGCTATGGCAGATCACGGCCAGACTGCCTCTTTAGGCTGAACCCTAATCTGCCCCTCCTCACAGGGTAGGGCCTCCCTGCAGAAATTTTGGCAACTCCAGCCAGGGGTTTAGGGTTAGAAATCTGATCTCGCTGGAACTAAGCCCTTGTAGGGAGGGGTGGCCACAGTCTCCACAGATCAACAAATATGATGTTCCCCATGCTGGCTCTGAGGAATCCTGGAGGTCCAGATGATTTGGATTCCCCTGAGCACAACTCACCCCCTCCACTAAGGGGCAGCCAGAGTACTTCATCAATTGGGTCCTGGATCCTGTGCCTCCTGACTGGGTGAGGCCTCCCAGTAGGGGTTACCAGACACCTTATACAGGAGCATTCCCACTGGCATCAGATTGGTGCTCCTCTGAAACACAGATCTGAGAAAGGAGAAGGCAGCCATCTTTGCTGTTCTGCAGTTTCCACTGGTGACATCACCAGATACAGGAGGGGCTCAAGCAAATAAGGTCTGGGGTAGACCCCCAGTAAATCACAGCAGCCCTATAGAAGAGGGCCCTGACTGTTACTAGAAAACCAAACAAACAAAAAGCAACAACAACAGCATCAACAAAAAAAGTCCACACAAAACCCCATTCAAATATGAGCAGCCTCAAAGACCAAAGCTAGATAAACTCACAAAAATAAGAAAGAATCAATGAAGAAGCATGGAAAACTCAAAAATCCAGAATGCCTCCTCTCCTCCAAATGATCACAACACTTCTCCAGCAAGGGCACAGAACTGGACAGAGGCTGAGATGGATGAATTAACAGAAGTAGGCTTTAGCAGTTTGGGTAATAATGAACTTTGCTGAGCTAAAGGAGCATGTTATAACCCAATGCAAAGAAGCTAAGAACCATGATAAAACATTACATGATCTGTTAACCAGAATAACCGGTTTAGAGAGGAACACAAAATACCTGATAAAGCTGAAAAACATAACTTCACAATGCAATCACAGTATCAATAACTGAATAGGCTAAGCAGAGGAAAGAATTTCAGAGCTTGAAGGCCATCTTTCTGAAAGAAGACAGACAGACAAGATTAGAGAAAAACAAGAATGAAAAGGAACAAACAAAACCTCTGAGAGCTATGGGATTATATAAAAAGACTGAACCTATGATTGATTGGTTACCTGAAAGAGATGGGGAGAACAGAACCAAGTTATAAAACATACTTCAGGATATCATCCAGGGGAACATCCACAACCTAATAAGACAGGACAACATTCAAATCCAGGAAATACAGAGAACCCCACTAAGATACTCCATGAGAAGATCGACCCCAAGACATGTAATCATCAGATTCTTCAAGATCAAAATGAAGGACAAAATGTTAAGGGCAGCCAGAGAGAAAGGTCAGGTCACCTTCAATAAGAAGTTCATCAGACTAACAGCAGACTGCTCAGCAGAAACTCTGCAAGCCAGAAGAGACTGGGGGCCAATATTCAATTTAAAAAAACAACTTCCAACCCAGAATTTCATATCTAGCCAAACTAAGCTTCATAAGTGAAAGAGAAATAAAACCCTTTTCAGACACATAAATGCTGAGGGAATTCATCAAGGCACCTGCCTTGCAAGGGCTCCTGAAGGAAGCACTAAATATGGAAAGGAAAAAGCGGTACCAACCATTGCGAAAACACACTGAAGTACAAAGAACAATGACACTATGAAGCAATTACATCAACAAGTTCACAAAATAAACAGCTAGCATCATGATGGCAGGATCAAATTCACACATAGCAATATCAACCTTAAATGTAAATGGGCTAAATGCCCCAACTAAAAGACACAGAAGGGCAAGCTAGATAAAAAGTCAAGACCCATCAGTGTGTTGTATTCAAGAGACCCACCTCACATGCAAAGACACACATAGGCTTAAAATAAAGGGAAAGAGGAAAATTTACCAAGCAATTGGAAAGCAGAAAAAAGCAGGGCTTGTAATCCTAGTTTCTAACAAAGCAGACTTTAATTCCTAGGTATTAAACTAAAATACCTAGGAATAGAGCTAACAAGGGACATGAAGGACCTCTTCAAGTAGACTTCAAATCGACAAAGATCAAAAACACAAAGAAAAGCATTATACAATGGTAAAGGGATTAATTCAACAACAAGAGCTAACAATCATATATATATATATATATATATATATATGAAGTACCCAGGTTTATAAAACAAGTTCTTAGAGACCTACAAAGAGACATAGACTCCCACACAATAATAGTGGGAAACTTTAACAACCCACTGTCAATGTTAGACAGATCATTGAGACAGAAAATTAACAAGGATATTCAGGACTTGAACTCGGCTCTGTATCAAGTGGACCTGATAGATATATACAGAGCTCTCCACCCAAAAACAGAATATGCATTCTTTGTAGTGCCACATGGAACTTACTCTAAAATCAATTACATAATTGGAAGTAACATACTCCTCAGTAAATGCAAAAGAACTGAAATTGTAACAGTCTCTCAGACCACAGCACAATCAAATTAGAACTCAAGATTAGGAAACTCACTCAAAACCACACAACTACATGGAAATTGAACAACCTGCTCCTGAATGACTCATGGGTAAATAATAAAATTAAGATAGAAATCAAGAAGCTCTTTGAAACCTATGAAAACAAAGAGACAACATACCAGAATCTCTGGGACATAGCTAAGCAGTGTTAAGAGGAAAATGTATAGCACTAAACACCCACATCAAAAAGCTAGAAAGATCTCAAATCAACACCCTAACATTATAACAAAAAGAACTAGAGGACCAAGAGCAAATGAACACCAAAGCTAGCAGAAGATAAGAAATAACCAAGATTAGAGTGGAACTGAAGGAGACAGAGACATGAAAAACCCTTCAAAAAATCAATGAATTCAGGAGCTGTTTTTTGAAAATAATTAATAAAATAGATAGATCACTAGCTAGACTAATAAAGAAGAGAGAAGAATCAAATGACACAATAAAAAATGATAAAGGGTATATCATCACTGAACTCACAGAAATACAAACAACCATCAAAGAATACTATAAACATCTCTATGCAAATAAACTAGAAAATCTAGAAGAAATGGATAAATTCCCAGACACATACACCCTACCAAGACTGAACCAGGAAGAAGTTGAATTTCTGAATAGAGCCATTAGAAGTTCTAAAATTGAGGAGTTAATAAATTGCCTACCAACCAAAAACAGTCCAGGACCAGAAGCATTCTCAGCTGAGTACTACCAGAGTTACAAAGTGGAGCTGGTGCCATTTCTTCTGTAATTATTCCAACAAATTGAAAAGGAGGGACTTCTCTCTAACTCATTTTATTGAGGCCAGCATCATCCTGATACCAAAACCTGGCAGACATATATATATTTAAAAAAAAAGAAAGAAAGAAAAGAAAAGAAAACTTTAGACCAATATCCCTGATGATCATCAATGCCAAAATTCTCAATAAAATACTGGTGAATCAAATCCAGCAGTACATCAAAAAGTTTATCCACTGCCATCAAGTCAGTTTCATTCCCAGGATTCATTGCTGGTTGAACACGCACAAATCAATAAACATAGTTCATCACAAACAAAACTAATGACAAAAACTACATGATTATCTTAACAGATGCATAAAAGAACTTTGAAAAATTCAACATCCCTTCATGTTAAAAACTCTTAATAAACTATGTATTGATGGAACATATCTCAAAATAATAAGAGCCATTTATGACAAACCCACAGCCAATATCATACTGAATGGGCGAGAGCTGAAAGCATTCCCCTTGAAAATCTGCACAAGACAAGGATGTCCTCTCTCACCACTCTTATTCAATGTAGTGTTGGAAGTTCTGGCCAGGGCAATCAGGCAAGAGAAAGAAATAAAGGTATTCAAATAGGAAGAGAGGACATCAAACTGTCTCTGTTTGCAGATGACATGATCCTATATCTAGAAAAGCCCATTGTCTTAGCCCAAAAACTTCTTAAGCTGATAAGCAACTTCAGCAAAGTCTCAGGATACAAAATCAACGTGCAAAAATCACAAGCAGTCATTTATACCAACAATAGACAAGCAGAAAGCCAAATCATGAATAAACCTCCATTCATGATTGCTAAAAAGACAATAAAATACCTAGGAATAAAGCTAACAAGGGACGTGAAGGACCTCTTCAAGTAAAACTGCAAACCACTGCTAATGGAAAAAAGAGAGGACACAAACAAATGGAAAAATATTCCATGTTCGTGGATAGAATCAATATTGTGAAAATGGCCACGCTGCCCAAAGTTACAGATTTGATGTTATTCTCATTAAACTACCATTGGCATTTTTCACAAAGTTAGAAAAAACTACTTTAAAATTCACATGGAACCAAAAAAAAAAAAAGAGGAGCTTGTATAGCCAGGACAATCCTAAGCAAAAAGAACAAAGCTAGAGGCATCATGTTACCTGACTTCTTGATTTCTGTCTTAATTTTATTATTTACCCGGGAGTCATTCAGGAGCAGGTTGTTCAATTTGCAAGTAATTGTGTGGTTTTGAATGAGTTTCTTAATCTTGAGTTCTAATTTGATTGTGCTGCGGTCTGAGACTGTTATTATTTCAGTTCTTTTGCATTTGCTGAGGAGTATTTTACTTCCAATTATGTTATTTTAGAGTGAGCGCCATGTGTCACTACAAAGAATATTTCTGTTTTTGGGTGGAGAGTTCTGTATATATCTATCAGGTCCACTTGATCCAGGACTGAGTTCAAGTCCTGAATAGTCTTGTTAATTTTCTGCTTCAATGATCTAATACTGACAGTGGACTATTACAGTCTTCCACTATTATTGTGTGGCAGTCTAAGTCTCTTTGTAGGTCTCTAAAAACTTTTTTTATAAATCTGAGTGCTCCTGTATTGGGGCATATATGATTCTATAAGTCATCCTAGAGGCAGGCATGCTTGATCTAGGTGCTAAAATATGTGGAGGTAATTTTCACGCACAAGAATTGGCACAAGACAGAGCATAAAATTATCTGGTGTGTTGAGGACCTGCCAGGAGTTAAATGCAACTAGAAGATATAGAAATGAGAGATGACATTGGGACATCAGGAAACAACAGAAATGGAGAGATAACATCATATTTTGTGTTAAAGAATTTGAATGTCATCAGATTTATGCTAAGAGGAAGATCCCTGATATCACTAGGTAGTATAGATTAAGATACTCAAGGACATAAGTTCTATATAGAGTCAGATTTATAAAATTAGAGCTCAGAAAAATATCTGGACTAAAAAAAAGCAATTTGAGAGTTATCTCCATGTGCATGGAAACTGTAGCCATGGGCTTGAATGAAATTGTACATTATGTAAAATTAAAGCACATTTTAAATAGTCATATTCAGAAAATAAAATCTGATAGGATAATTCTGCTGAGGCAAGAAGATTCAGAAACAGTGATCTTTTAACTGTATTTCTACCTTAAATTCTATCTAATTAACCCACACCAACTCAATTTGCATTATACTCCTTTGTATTTGTTCTTATGTAGCTTTGAAAGTATTAAGTCTTGTTCAAATGTTTTACTACACTAATTAGATCGTCATTTGCTAAAGAAGTTTATAATAACCATAAATTAAATTTTAAAATTAAAAGTGCAAATGTGTGTATAAAGAAAACTTGATAATCCTATCTCTTTATTTTGTGTTCATAAGTATCAGGTTGAGAGCAATGAAGTAGGGTAATACGGCATTGCTATTTTAGACAACAGACTGAAGAGACCCCAATACTCCAAACAAGCTGTATTAGTCTTATATTGGTATATAGCAAATTATCAATAAATGATCAATTGGAAGTTGGACATTAAATTCCAATGAAAAATGCTGTAATTGAGTTCAGAATCAGAAACTCACTTTTCCCAATCATCGTTATACATAAAACATGATGAAGTTTTGAGTAGGCTCCCTTTATTACTACCCCTAGTTTGTACCTTATGACTCCAAAACAAGAAAAGATACATTAAAAGCACTTCTTCCTTTCAAAAGACAAAGGACTGAGAAATAAAAAAATGTCAGTTTCTGGAACTAGGCTAACCACCACAAGTCAACTTTTGGGTAGGAATTACTCAGAAATAGGGATTATCTACTTTCCCTTGGAAATAGAAAAAGTGACTTAATTATAAATGTGCCTACATTTAATCAAGAGAAGGAATTGTATCCTCAGAAAATCATGTCTAATCAGAGCACCCTTGACACTCCTTTGCCTTTGAGAGCATGATGGAAACAAAGAAGAGGGTGGAGCTGCTCCTAGAATAAAAAACTAAAGTGGCAACAGAAAAAAATTACACTAAAATTACTTTAATAATAGTCATTGTTAATCTTTCAGTACTCAACATTGCTGGTATGAAACTTCAAGAACAAGAAGCTATAAATAATGTCTGTTTTTATTAGAAGAGTTAATACCAATTAAAATAAGTTAAGGTCTGATACCCTTAGAAGTTACTTAAATATGTGCATGTTTTAAAATTCTGCTTTGATCCAACTGACTGATAAACATTTCTTGGACCTTAGAGAGTAATTGGTAGTTATGAAACTTTAAATTTGTGATCTTACCATGGTTCAATCCACTTTATTGAAATTAAGAAAAACTAGTATACTCACCATTGCTGAGGAAGAAAAGAATTCAGGATAGATTTTTAAAATAATTGTTTCATTTTCATTTGCAATGAATTGAACATTAAAATTATTTCATAAATTTATGAGAATTATACAACCTAGTACTGTAATGAAATGCAAATATCTCCGTTCATTAAGGCTCAACTGTTTCATCAATTTTGCATACATAGTTCAGTGGGGACTGATAGTTATATTGCAATGTGAAAAAATGTTTATTAAGTATCAGTATGAGGCAGCTAGGTGTATCCAATTATACCCACATAATGTGATTTCACAAAGTGATGTGATTTTTTTTTTATTACTTCACAGTCTTTGTTTTACTGGATTTGATGGAGTTTGGCATATTTTCAAAGTGAATTACAAATGGTGAAAACACTTAAATGTGTTTCATCCAAACAGTCCTTAAAATTAAGAATCTAATTTTGATGATGTGTGTATATGTGTAACATATATTTTTAAAATCCCTGAATTTGAAGTCACTGAATGTTTTATTTAAACCAATACAAATTTTTATTTTTAAGATAGATTATACTTATTTGATTAAATGCTTTTTTCACTGTAAGCCAACTTAGAGTTTTATTTTAATATTAGAATTTCTGGTTTAATAAATTTGATGTACTAGATTCCTTTTTCGACTGTACTAAACCAATTCACCATAAAATCAACTACACTGAAGGCAAAATTTACAATAAGATAACTTTCCAAGAAGTGAGATTCTCCTATAACTAAGATAATGATACTGTTTATAGGCATTTGCCATTTGAAGTGTGAACCATATTCATTGAAAACTGTCATGGTGATCACACAGATGCCAGGCAGATGGCTTCACCATCATGGAGTAGATTTGGCCCTCTTCTGAGTAGTTCTTTTCTGAATTTATCTTATTTTTCTTTCTGATTATTTGTCCTTTTGAGGTAGACATTATTTTTATCTAGATTTTCTGTTCTGTGTATTCTCTACCTCTTATTAACATCCTCAATCTTTCACCATGGTTATTTCCCCTTTTTCTCAAACATATACAATATTTTCTGTGAAAAATCACAAGAAATAAAACCCTTATTTCATTCTATTGTTGTCTTCAATATATCTTACAAAAGTAAACCATTACTTTTCTTACAGCCATTGTCCTTGAAGTTTTTAATAAACTACTCAATTTCCATACCCCCTCCTTTCAGCTTAAAAACCTGGAATCTAATTTCCAACCACACGACTCCACCGAAGCTACCATGTGGAGGTCATCTCTTACCCGCTAGTTAAATTTAACCCACTTGTCCATCCTCATTTTAACCTTGCTTCTTCCTTTGGCTCTGCCAATTAGTCGTTCCTTTTCAACCCTCTCTTGGTTTCTGTGATATTTCACCTCCTGGATCTTCTCCTACTTCCCTAATCAGGATTTCTTTGTTCTCTTGTTGGTTTTAGCTCCTCTTTCTATCCCCTGTTTATTGAAGTACAATATAAATAAACAAAATCAGAAAGCATAATTGTTCAGCTTCATAAATTTTTATAAAGTGTACCTTCCAGTGTAATCAGCACCCAAATCAAGAAACAGAATATTGCTGTCACCCTGGAGGCCAATCACCACCCCACCCAGAGCTATCCTAATCATTAGTCCTTAGCCTGCCTTTCTTCTTCTTCGACAAGTCACCTTTATGAATTCAATTACCATTTCCATATTGATGAATTCCACATTGATATTTTAAGGTCTGATGTGTTGTGTGAAATCTTTGGTTCCTTCCCCTCCTTATCTCTTTTATGTAGGTAAACATTAGAATCTAATAATGTTTTTTTTTTCAAGATCTTAAACTGTTTCCTTCTTTTAATTCCCATGTTACCACTACAGTGATAGATAGCTATGGCCTGCAGGCCACATATAGCCCTCTGCCTGTTTTTCTAAATAAAGTTTTATTGGAACACAGCCATGCTTATTCATTTATATATTGGGTGTGGCTGCTTTCTTGCTACAGTGGTGGGGTCACGTAGTTGCCATCAAGACTATATGGCCTGAAAAGCCTAAAATATTTATTTAATTTTTTGAGACAGGGTCTCACTCTGTCACCCAGGCTGAAATGCAGTGGTGCAGTCTTGGCTCACTGCAGCCTCAACCATTTGGGCTCAAGCAATCCTCCCACCTCAGCCTCTTCAATAGCTGGGACTACAGGCATATGTCACCATCCCTGGCTAATTTTTGTATTTTTTGGGTAGAGTCCAGTTTTTACTATGTTGCCCAGGCTGGTCTTGAACTCCTGGGCTCAAGTGACCCTCCTGCCCTGGCCTCCCAAAATGCTGCGATTACAGGCATGAGCCACCATGCCCAGCTCCCTAAAATATTTATCTTACAATTCATAGAAAAAGTTTATCAATAATTCCTCGTTTATGCCTTCACAATTTCACACTAGATTTACTGCAGTCACTTCTTATTTGGTCATATGAAATCTAGATTCTCTCCAACTATCTTTGCATAGCTTCCCTGTTAGAGCTACTCAAACACTTTTCATTTTCATCATTAATTTTCTTGCTCAGTACAGGGTCAAACTCCCTTTTTCTGCCAATCAAAGCCTCTATTACAACAAAAAGTAAGAAGTACAGGCATTAAAGAAGAAAGTAGGGGTGTATAATATTCACACCACATGCTACTATTTCTTCAATGCCCATGCTTCTTATTTTCATCCTCTCTCAATAAGCCTTATGCACAGATATATCCCAGTGTTATTAAGGTGCTCCAGTCCTCATTCCCTGTATGCAGTTCCCTCTTCCATCCCATCTGTCCCATCAAAGTTTGCACACCCTTTCACAGTTGGCTGTGGTTCTATGACCTCCTCAGACAGTTCCAAATCCTATCACCTTTGCCTTTTCTAACATCCTGTAATCCTTGTAGGTTGCAACACAGAACTTTATGTCTTGATTGTCTGCTGTCTTAAATTATTTCCTCATAGATGTGAAGCTCCCCCAAAGCAGAACACATTACTTCTGCTTTTCTAGAAGCCACTGGGCACATAGTGAAAACTTAATAAATACTGGTAGTTTTGATTTCTAAACTTTATGAGTAAATTATTATTAGCTGTTAGAATTCTTGTTCAGAAAGCAATGCTATAGTCCCTGTTGCCACAGTAGGCTTCAAAAACTGCATTTTTAGTTATACCCCAAAGCCTCAGCATAAATTAGAATCTAGAAATTCAGGTGATTGAACACAACAGATGAATAATAGTCTACAGAAGGTTGTAGCTCAAAAAGTCTTCAATTTTATACAGTTTTATATTTTAAATCACCTCCAATTTGTCATTCTAGGTACAGTACCTTAGAAGTGGCATATTTCACATTTAGTATGTTTTTATCATTGACAGAATATTCATGTTCTTAATAATTATTCAATATTGCTTAAGAATCATATCCAGCATTTTTTAATCATATTTTTTCTGGTTTGCAAAGCTAAAAAATAGATGTTATTGCAAATAATCAAAAAAGTAATTTGGAAGAACTTAAATTTGAATGAAATATAAAACTCCAAAGCAATACATATACACACACTTGAAAATATGTTTTTTTTAAAGGTAAGATTTCACTTGCAGTGAGTCCAAATGCTTTGTGTGAAGTTGGCAGAACTCAAAATTGTGTGATCACCCTATAGAAAGAAAGCAAACTCCCTAAGTCAACCTAAGAATAATGTAGTCAAGGTAGAAAGAATAGCAAGCTACAGGATCAGGCTAGGCAATTTTCCTATAATAGTACTGCCCCAGAAAACATTTTGAAAGATTTATTGTGACCTGAAAATATTTTGCTGCAGTTCAGTAACATTACCATATGTAAGTACAAGTCAAAAATAATAATAACTGAATACCCAAGAAGGTGGGCAGAGCTTCCAGAATCCATGTATTGAAAGATCTTTCTAGTCTGTGCTTCTCAAAGTCATAATAGCACACACATAAATGTCATCCAAAAATCCTAAATTACAAGTAACTTTTATTTTCAAGGCCCTGTCTCTTCTTTCCTGCCACCTCATGTTTTTTTGGTGCGTGTGTTTTTGTTTCTGTTTTTTGGAGTTTTCTGGAATACAAAACTATAAACCATAAAAAAAAATCAACAATATTTAGAATTTCGTGATTAGGATAAAGCAAGTTTATGGGGATTAAATGGCCTCCGGGACAACCTAGTTTGCTGTGATTTCTTTGTGTTGATGGCAAAGTATTGCAATTTATTGTGTGCTGCATGATTACTTCAGGATGCTCTTCCTAACCTCTTTTTTGCACTCTCAAGAGTGACCCTTTTTCAAGGCCTTTTGGTACCTCTGTTCACTGACTGGGGGAAGAAAACACAACACCAAGGTGAAGGCTCAAGGGCAAATGTAAATTTGACCTGGGTTCTACTCCAACAGACTTCTTGTCACTTAGCAGCACTATAAATTTTAATATGATTCTTATTTTAACTCAGTGGCTTACTTTTAATCTTCAATCTTCGGAAGATATTGATCATATTCATCAGGTCATAGATATGTCCTTGCTGCCAGCATCAAGGCTTTTGTAGAGTAGCATATTCAGTTTTGGTTTAATTCCTTAGTTATTTTATTCTTTATGAAAATCATTTGTAATTTTCATTTCCATTGCTTTCTGTTTCACCCTGATGTTACCTTAACTTCAAAAATATTGTCACTAACATAACTGGCCAACTTAAACATTTATATATCTAATATTCATTTATCATTCTTTCAAACCACAGGTACTAAGTAACTACTGCATATATAGGCACTGAGTCCAGATCTGGGAACATCATAATAATTAAGGCAAATACAGCATTTATCTTTATGAAACTCATGGCTTGGTGGAGAGATGCAGGTGGTAATCAACTAAACATAAAACAAATGTAAAATTGCTATTGCATCAAATATTATGCAAAAGAGGCATACCATGCTATGAGAATCCATAATATTTTTTGGAAGATTAGATAATTCTTCCCCGAATAAATGATGTTGGAACTAATCTGAAGGATGAGGAGGAGTTAAACTAGGCAGAGGAGAGAGGTGAGTGTACTAGGTATAGTGAATAACATGATGAAGACCTTGTGGTAGAAGGCTACCTAGGGAGTACAAGGGATTGAAAGAAAGTCATTGTGGCTGAGCAGAGAGAGTAAGGGGGGTTTTGGTGTAAGAAGGATCTAAGTCTTGTTGATTCCACTCTCAGACTATCTCTTGATTGTGTCCATTTCTCTCAGTCCCCACTTCTGCTTCTCTACCTAAGAATATAATCAAATACAGGTCTCTCCTAGAATAATGCATCTTCCCACTATCCACTCTTACTACTTCACTCTTGTCCCCTCCAATCGATTCTCTGTATTGTAGCCAGTGATCTTTTCCAAATGCAAATTACATTATATCATTTCTCTGCTTAACACCAATCAGTCACATTCTACTTTTCATATGCTAATAAATCTATTAGAACTACCTGAATGCCTTCAATGCTCCTGACACTCTGGCCTTCTCTCTCTTCCTCCAGAGAACACGTATGCAAGCTATTCCCTCTACATAGAAGTTTCTTACCTCTCCACCTGGCAATGAGATATGGCTTCCTTAAACAGGGCCTTGGTGATAAAAACTTCACCCCCAACTAGGACATCCTGCTTGGGGAATGTGGTTGACTTTTATTTTATTCTCCATATTTTTGTCCATCCATTCTGAATTCTTACAATGACTATGTGATGGTTTTATAAGACAGGTGTAAATATTATTCATTTCAAACGAACAAAAAAGGAGGGAGAAAAAGATCTGATTCACTTTTCTTTTGGACATTATATGACTACCTTTGAACCTATTAGTTACACTCAGTGCTGCCAAAATGAGGTCATAGATCTACCTCAGGTTTCCAAACATGATGCTACAAATTAAGGCTCCTTTTGATCTAGGACATTTTTCATTCTGCTAAAAATAATTTTTGCATGAAAGCTACTAGACAGCCTGACGTGAGACAATTTGTTTTAAAATGTTCTTGATGTGGTAACAAAAGATCCTGGATGTACTGATCTAATTCTTTGTTCTGCAGAGAAGACTCAGTTATTTTTTGTGTTTTACATACCACTATTGTTTGTGGTATTAAAAGAGGCTTGTGGGTATAGACCTTCCACTTAAACTTTGAGACAAACAAAAGGATAAAATTAATTATATAAATCAGGAAAAATCTGGCATACCCAAAGTTAATCTATGGTGTAATGTGTACACTTAGCAATGCTAACTTTGAGTATGTATTGTTGATCCAATGCCAAGTACCATATGAGATTTCCTGCAGGACTGAAAGTACATTGTTCAGCTCTTGGAATGAATTCTTGAGATCTCTCTCTATATTAAGAACCATGGAATAAGAGTCCAATTAACATGGAATAGATTCACAACTAACAGTGTAGCCAACAGTGTGAGTACCTTTATTTTAGCCTACAATGCACTAAGGAAGATCTACATCCTATTTACCTTCTGAATCCTGAACAAGTCCATCTTTCTTATCAACTTGAACATTCTTAGGCAGATGCTACCACGTAAGTAAGCCATTCTGTAACCACAACTTTGCTTGACTAAGTAAAACACTCAAACATACTTAATATAACACACTTTATTAATACATTGAAAAGAAGTTCCAGGCAAAAGTTAGCTTTTCCTTATTTTTTCTTCAACTTTAAGTTCAGGGGTACATGTTCCAGATGTGCAGGTTTACTATATAAGTAAACATGTGCCATGGAGGTTTGCTGCACAGATCATCCCATCACCTAGGTAGTAAGCCCAGCATCCATGAGCTATTCTTCCTGATGATCTCCTTCCCCCTGGCTCCACAATGACAGTCCCCAGTGTGTGTTGTTCCCCTCCAATGTTTCCATGTGTTCTCATCATTCAGCTCCAACTTAAAGTGAGAACATGCAGTGTTTGGTTTTCTGTTGCTGTGTTAGTTTACTGAAGATAATGGCTTCCAATTCCATCCATGTCCTGATCCTTTTTATGGCTGCATAGTATTCCATGGTGTATATTTACCACATTTTTAAAAAACTTTAAGTTCCAGAACCCATGTGCAGAATGAGCAGGTTTCTAATATAGTACACATATGCCGTGGTGGTTTGCTGCACCTATTGACCCATCCTCTAGGTTCCCTCCCCCTGCCCCCCATCCTCCAACAGGCCCAGTGTGTGTTGTTCCCCTCCCTGTGTCCATGTGTTCTCATTGCTTAATTCCCACTTATGAGTGAGACATGTGGTGTCTGGTTTTCCATTCCTGTGTTAGTTGGCTGAGAATGATGGCTTCCAGCTTCACCCATGTCCCTGCAAAGGACATGATCTCATTCCTTTTTATGACTGCATAGTAGTCTCAGTTCCCACTTCTGCTTCTCTACCTAGGAATATAATCAAATACAGGTCTCTCCTAGAATAACACATCTTCCTACTATCCACTCTTATTACTTCACTCTTGTCCCCTCCAATTGATTCTCTGTATTGTAGCCAGTGTATATGTACCAGTATTGTAGCCAGTGTATATGGAGCATATGTACCACATTTTCTTTATCCCGTCTATCATTGATGGGCACTTGGGTTGGTTCCAAGCCATTGCTATTGTAAATAGTACTGCAGTAAGCATACATGTGCATGTGTATTTATAACAGGATAATTTATATTCCTTTAGGTATATACCCAGTAATGGGATTGTGGGGTGAAATGGTGTTTCTGGTTCTAGATCCTTGAGGAATCGCCACGCTGCCTTCCAGAATGGTTGAACTCATTTCCATTCCCACCAACAGTGTAAAAGCATTCCAATTTCTCCATAGCTTCACCAGCATCTATTGTTTCTTGACTTTTTAATAATCACCATTCTGACTGTCATGGGATGGTATCTCATTGTGGTTTTGGTTTGCATTTCTCTGATGATCAGTGATGTTGAGATTTTTTTCATATGTTTGTTGGCCACATAAATGTCTTCTTTAGAGAAGTGCCTGTTCATATCCTTTGCCCACTTTCTGATGGGGTTGTTTATTTTTCTTGTAAATTTGCTTAAGTTCCTCATAGATTCTGGATAGATATTACACCTTTGTCAGATGGGTAGATTGCAAAAGTTTGCTCCCATTCTGTAGGTTGCCTGTTCACTCTGATGACAGTTTCTTTTGCTGTGGAGAAGCTCTTTAGTTTAATTAGATCCCATTTGTCAATTTTGGCTTTTGTTGCAATTGCTTCTGGCATTTTTGTCATGATCTTTGCCCATGCCTATGTCCTGAATGGTATTGCCTAGGTTTTCTTCTAGAGTTTGCATGGTTTGGGGGTTACATTTAAGTCTTTAATCCATCTTGAGTTAATTTTTGTAAAAGGTGTAAGGAAGGGGTCCAGTTTCAGTTTTCTGCATATGCCTAGCCAGTTTTCCCAGCACCATTTATTGAATAGAGAATCCTTTCCCCACTGCTTGTTTTTGTCGGTTTGTTGAAGATCAGATTGTTGTAGATGTGTGGTCTTATTTCTGAGGTCTCTATTCTGTTCCATTGGTCTATATGTCTGTTTTGGTACCAGTACCATGCTGCTTTGATTTCCGTGGCCTTGTAGTATAGTTTGAAGTCAGGTAGCATGATGCCTCCAGCTTTGTTCTTTTTGCTTAGGATTGTCTTAGATATATGGACTCTTCTTTGGGTCCACATGTAATTTAAAGTGGTTTTTTCTAATTCTGTGAAGAATGTTAATGGTAGTTTGATGGGAATAGCATTGAATCTATAAATTATTTTAGGCAGCATGGTCATTTTCACAATATTGATTCTTCCTACCCATGAGGATAGAATGATTTTTCATTTGTTTGTGTCCTCTCTTATTTCCTTGAGCAGTGGTTGGTAGTTCTCCTTGAAGAGGTCCTCCATGTCCCTTGTTAGCTGTATTCTTAGGTATTTTATTCTCTTTGTAGCAATCATGAATGGGAGTTCACTCATGATTTGGCTCTCTGCTTGTCTATTGTTGGTGTATAGGAATGCTTGTGATTTTTACACATTGATTTTGTTTACTGAAACTGCTGAAGTTGCTTATCAGCTTAAGGAGCTTTTGGGCTGAGACGATGGGGTTTTCTAAATATAGAATCATGAATCATGTTGTCTGCAAACATAAACAATTTGACTTCTTCTCTTCCTATTTGTATACCCTTTATTTCTTTCTCTTGCCTGATTGCCCTAGCCAGAACTTCCAATACTATGTTGAATAGGATTGGTGAGAGAGGACATCCTTGTCTTGTACTGGTGTACTGGTTTTCAAAGGGAAATCTTTCAGCTTTTGCACATTCAGTATGATATTGGCTATGGGTTTGTCATAAAGAACTCTTATTATTTTGAGATATGTTCCATCAATACCTAGTTTATTGAGAGTTTTTAACCTGAAGGGATGTTGAATTTTATCAAAGGCATTTTCTGCATCTATTGGGTTCATCATGTGATTTTTGTCTTTGGTTCTGTTTATATAATGAATTATGTTTATTAATTTGCATATGTCGAACCAGGCTTGCATCCCAAGGATGAATGTGAATTGATCAGATATGTTTTTTGATGTGCTGCTGGATTGTGTGTGTCAGTATTTTGCTGAGGATTTTCGCATTGACGTTCATCAGGGATATTGGTCTAAAGTTTTCTTTGTATTGTTGTTGTGTCTCTGTTAGGTTTTGGTATCAGGTTGATGCTGCCTTTATAAAATGAGTTTGGGGAAAGTCCCTCCTTTTCAATGGTTTGGAATAGTATCTCTGGTAGAATTCTGCTGTGAATCCATCTCATCCTGGGCTTTTTTTTGGTTAGTAGGCTATTAATTACTGCCTAAATTTCAAAACTTGTTATTTATTCAGGGATTTGACTTCTTTCTGGTTTAGTCTTGGGAAGGTGCATGTGTCCAGGAATTTATCCATTTCTTCTAGATTTTCTAGTTTATTTTGCATAGAGGTGTGTATAGTATTCTCTGATGGTAATTTGTATTTCTGTGGCATCAGTGGCAATATCCCCTTTATCATTTCTTATTGTGTCTATTTGATTCTTCTCTCTTTTCTTTTTTATTAGTCTAGAATAGCAGTCTATTTTATTATGTTTTTTTTTTTAAAAAAAAAAAACAGCTCCTAGATTTATTGATTTTTGGAGGGTTTTTCTTGTCTCTATATTCTTCAATCTTATATAGATTGATCTTATATATATATCAAGATCTGCTCTGATCTTAATTATTTCTTGTTTTCTGCTATCTTTTGGATTTGTTTGCTCTTGCTTCTCTAGCTCTTTTAATTGCAATGTTAGGATATTGACTTGAGATCTTTCTAGCTTTCTGATGTGGGCATTTAGTGCTATCAACTTTCCTCTTAACATGGCTTTAGATGTGTTAAGTGGTATATTGTCTCTTTGTTCTCAAAAGTTCCAAAGAACTTCTTGATTTCTGCCTTAATTTCATTATTCACCCAGGAGTCATTCAGGAGCAGGTTGTTCAATTTCCACGTAATTGTGTAGTTTGGGAGTGAGTTTCTTAATCCTGAGTTTTAATTTGATTGCACTGTGGTCTGAAAGGCTGTTATGATTTCAGTTCTTTTGCCTTTACTGAGGAGTGTTTTACTTCCAATTATGTTGTCAATTTTAGAATAAGTGCCACGGGGCACTGAGAAGAATGTATATTCTCCTGATTTGGGATGGAGAGTTCTGTAGTTGTTGGTTAGGTCCACTTGATCCAGAGCCAGGTTCAAGTCCTGAATATCCCTGTTAATTTTCTGTCTTGTTGATATGTTTAATATTGACAGTGGGGTATTAAAGTTTCTCACTATTATTGTGTGGGAGTCTAAGTCTCTTTGGAGTCTATAAGAATTTGTTTTATGAATCTGGGTGCTCCTGTACTGGGTGCATATATATTTACAATAGTTAGCTCTTCTGGTTAAATTAATCACTTTACCATTATGTAATACCCTTCTTTGTCTTTTTTGATCTTCGTTGGCTTAAAGGCCATTTTGTCAGAGACTAGGTTTGCAACCCCTACTTGTTTGCTTTCCATTTACTTGGTAAATTTTCCTCCATCCCTTTATTTTGAGCCTACGTATGTCTTTGCACCTGAAATAGGTCTCCTAAATACAGCACACTGATGGCTCTTGACTCTTTATCCAATTTGCCAGTCTGTGTCTTTTAATTGGGGGCATTTAGCACATTTACATTTAAGGCTATTATGGTTATATGTGAATTTGATCCTGTCATCGTGATGCTATCTGGTTAGTTTACACATTAGTTGATGCAGTTTCTTCATAGTGTCATTGGTCTTTATTGTTTGGTGTGTTTTTGCAGTGGGTGGTACGGTTTTTTCCTTTCTGTATTTAGTGCTTCCTTCATGAACTCTTGCAAGGCAGTCCTGGTGGTGACAAAATCCTTCAGCATTTGCTTGTCTGAAAAGTCTTTTATTTCTCCTTTGCAAATGAAGCTTAGTTTGGCTAGATACGAAATTCTGGTTTGAAAATTATTTTCTTTATGAATGTTGAATATTGGCCCCCACTCTCTTCTGGCTGCAGGGCTTCTGCTGAGAGATCCACTCCTAGTCTGATGGACTTCCCTTTGCAAGTGACCTGGCCTTTCTCTCTGGTTGCTCTTAACATTTTTTTCTTCACTTTGACCTTGGAGAATCTGATGAGTATGTGTCTTGGGGGTAATCTTCTCATGGAATATCTTAATGGTGTCCTCTGTATTTCCTGAATTTGAATGTTAGTCTGTCTTCCTAGGTTGGGGAAGTTCTCCTGGATAATATCCTGAAGGGTGTTTTCCAGTTTGTTTCCATTCTCCCTGTCTTTTTCAGGTACTCCAATCAATTGTAGGTTCGGCCTTTTTACATAGTCCCATATTTCTCGGGGGCTTTGTTTGTTACTTTTCATTTTTTCTCTAATCTTGTCTGCATGCCTTATTTCAGTAAGGTGGTCTTAAAACTCTGATATCCTTTCTTCTGCTTTGTCAATTCGGCGACTGATATTTGTATTTATGCTCCTCTCTAAAGTGGTTATTCTAGCTAGCAGCTCCTCTAAACTTTTATCAGGTTCTTAGTTTCTTTGCATTAGGTTAGAACATGCTCTTTTAGCTCAGTGGGGTTTGCTGATACACATCTTCTGAAGCCTACTTCTGTTAATTCATCCATCTTATCCGTTGTCCATCTCTGTGCCCTTCTGGAGAGGCATTGCAATCATTTGGAGGAGAAGAGGTACTCTGGCCTTTTGGGTTTTCAGTGTTTTTTCATTGATTTCTTTCTAATCTTCATGAGTTTGTCTAGTTTTGATATTTGAGGCTGCTGACCCTTGGATGGGGTTTTTGTGGGGACTTCTTTTGTTGCTGATGCTGTTGATGTTGCCTTCTGTTTATTTTTCTTTCAATAATCCCTCTTCTGTAGGGTTGCTATGGTTTGCTGGGGGTTAACTTCAGACCCTATTCATTTGGTTTGCTCCCACACCTGGAGATGTCACTCAAGAAGGCTGGAGAACACTAAAAATGGGTGCCTGCTCCTTCCTCTGGGATGTCTGACCTTGAGGGGTACCAACCTAATGCCAGTAGGATTGCTCCTGTATAGGGTGTCTGGCAACCCCTATTGGAGGGTCTCAACCAATTGGGTGGCACGGGGAACAAGACTCGTTTAATGAAGCACTTTGACTGTCCCTTGGTGGAGGGGGTGTGCTTCCCTGGGGGAAAACCCACCCATCTGGGCTGCCTGGATTCCTCAGATCTAGCAGGAGGAAAGGCTAAGTCTGCTGGTCCATGGATACTACGGCCACCACTCCCCCAGGGGCTCAGGCCCAGGGAGATCAGAGTTCTGTCCCTGAGGCCCTGGCTGGAGTTTTTGGAGTTCCTGAAGGGAGGCCCCACCTAGTGAGGAGAGATGAGTCAGGGTCAGGCCTGAAGAGGCGCTACAGCCACAGTCTGCCACAGTCGGTGTATTGGGCTGTGGGGAACACCTGTTGGGACCAAGCTGTCCAGCCTCCCTGGCTCCAGCAGGAGAAAAGCATGGCCTGCAGCTCTAGAGATGGCTGCCTCCCTTCCTCTGCCCAGGGAGCTTAGAGTGTTAGGCAGCTATCAGTCCCAGGGCTGGCTGCTGACCCTCCCACAAGGAGCTCAAATGGCTTAGACTGCAGGCAGTCGCAGCTGTGGTGCTGGTGGCCTCTGCTCCTGGGAACTCAGCAGGCTTAAGCAGATTCTAGTTGAGAAGCTGTTGAGAATCTGCGCAGATCTGGGGTTGGGTCCCTAGGCCCTGGTGGCATGGGTTCACAAGTGGGATCTTCCAATCCATGGGTTGCACAGTTCCATGGAAAAAGCATAGTTTCCCATGCTAGGTAGTATGCTCGCTCACTGCCTTCCTTGGTGGGTTGCAGTAGGTTGCGGGGGCGGGGGTAGGGGCTCCCCTGCCCCGTGTGGCTCTCAGGTGGGCCGCTGCACCACATTGCTCTTCTTTCCTCTCTGTGGGTCACGCCAGGCACCTAGTCATTTCTGATGAGAGAACCTGGATACTTTGGTTGCCTGTGCAGGATTCACACATTATTATGGTTCCCAAAGAGTCTATCCCAACCCCACTGAGTCCTTGGACATTTGGCCTTGAGATTTCAAGGCCATATGCATTTTTCTTGTTTGAGATAAGAAATGGGTACAACTAAAGGTGACTAACTATGACATCTTCCATATTTTTTATCTGCCACAAATTTACACTTTGCACCATTCTGCAGGGTCCTCATAGTGAACCATCTACTGTCTAAGATACGTCTGGCATGACTGCTTCCTTCAGTCAAACTCTAATGTTGCACTTCCTACTCCACTCTACCCTCAGCCTTGGTCCCTCCAGTTCAATCTCTTCAGAATTTATTTCTGGAAAGGATCAACAAAATCATTTATGCTTAAATTAAAGTGCATGAAAATGTTCTCCTTGTTTAATATATTTTTATTTTTGGCAAATTTTCTGTCTATTTTGTAGAAGGCAGTGCTTTTTTTCACTTTAAGTCAACAGCCTAACCAAAACAAATTAATGAAAACTTTGGTACCTCAGAAGACTAGTAAGCAAAATCATATCATTATATATGAATCATATATATATATAAATTAAAATGTGAATTTTAGGATGTTCAAGTCACTTATAAAGTCAACAGCTTAAGATATATACAAATTAAAAAGTGCTTCTTGTGCACACATTTGATTCTACCCTGACACATATCTAGATTTTGTTCTGGAGAAACACAATAAAAATTCAATGAGAATAACTGAATTTGAAACAAAGAAATTCTGTGTTTCAGAGACATCCAAAAATTCAAAATTGAATATTAAAACTCACCCCTGGTATCAATTTTGTTTTTAAAAAATTTTTAAAAATCAGTGGAATGCAGAAGTGAAAATAAATAGGAATCCATCATATAAAAATTCATTCTGCTTAGCCATGTGTCCAATGTTCTCTTTTACCTACCCATACCCACAACTGAAAAGTAATAATTTTTTGTTGGACACTGAGAGTTACATTACTTAGTCACAATGAAATCATGATTGCTATGGATCTTGTACTATTGTGCAACACATAGGCTAGGACTGCAGCACTTGTGTAGTTTAGACATAGAGTTAAAATACTTAATGTAAAATACATAATTTTGAAATAACAAACTTCTCTCAAAGCAAGATTGCTTTAGTACATTTTATGAAATAACCTAATGGTATATTATGTGACCACTTAAAGCACATTTAAAATGCTATATAGAAGTAATCAAATGTTTATAACTTTATATATAAAAAAGTTGAAATAGAACATGCCATATAATAACTCTAAATATGAACAATTAAAGGCTTAGAAAGCAATATGCAAAAAAAGAAAGTTGTGATTAAGTAATTAGGTTAAGAATGATTTGTTATAATTTTTTTCAACGTTGGTAATAATTTCAACTAAAAATAACAAAGTTAATGTTTTCATGTATAGCTGTGACTTTCTGCTGTTAACGGATATTCATGGATGTGCTTTCAAATTGTGGAAAGTCATAATATCATCTGCCTTTCAATATATTACAATAGCAATATTCTCTTAAACACTAAATTGTGGCACATATATACCTCATTTAAGGCATTCCATATTTAATATTTCTCATCTGATTTCATCATTTCTCCTTGGTGAGTGCTATCAGCTGATGAGTTTATTTATTTTCCTTTGGTTCAGAGCAGATATTTTCACTATTCAAATTATGCTTTGAACATCATATGACTAATTATACACAAAGCATGGTCCCTTCATAATCTTTTATGACATTATCAATAGAAAGCAAACCAATGCTTTGCTTGCTATATCTCCAACCAAGAATTCCAAGTTCGTGCAGCTTATAAAAACATCAGTGTGACTAGAAATATGTGTATGTTTATTTTTATTTTCTGACTAGAAAGAAATGAACAACTGAAGAATGTTAATGACCCCACTTACATAAAAATGTATAGGTGACTATCAGACTTATGAAACATTATATATATATACACACACACATATATATACACACATATATAGAGAGTCATGCCTCATTTAATGATAGAAATATGTTCTGAGAAATATGCCATTAGGTGATTTTGTCATTGTGGGAAATCATACAGCATACTTACAAAAATCTAGATGGCATAGCTCACTACAGACTTAGGCTATAAGATATAGCCTATTGCTTCTAGGCTACAGGCTTGTATATGTATAGCATGTTACTGCACTGAATACCATAAGCAATTGTGACACAATGGTATTTGTATATCTAAACATATTTGAATACGGAAAAAGTAATGTGTTACGCTGTGACCTTATGACAGTTGTGATGTCACTATGTGGTAGGAATTTTTCTACTCCATTATAAACTTATGGGACCACCATCATATGTGTGGTCATTCATTGACCAAAATGTCATTATGCAGGGCATGACCGTATAGGGACAATTTAGATTTAAATATTTGTCTAGTACTTGGTGTCATTAAATGGGGAGAAAATGTTCATATAATCCTTAAAGAAGATTTCTAATATCTGCCCTGGGTTAATGCTCAAACAAAGCAGACACAGGGATGCAGAACCGTGTGTGTCAGGAAACCACACAAGCCTCCTGCCAGGTAACTCCTAGAGGTCATTAGCACAGAACATTCCCTAGAGGCCCTTCTATTCCTTTTTGGTTGCCTCCATCACCACCACTACAGTCCTCTTTTCTCTCCTTTACCAACCCACTCCCACCTAGTCAATATTGAGGGACCTTGTTTCCCCTTGAGTTCTTAGAATTGAATATCACAATGCAGAAAAATATAGGTGAGTTTGATTTTTTTCGTTAGCATAGTCTCACTAAAAGGGGAACCCTCTGCATTGTAGACATGAATGTTAAACAGCAGGTTCTAAAGCCGGCAGCGGCACATCCACCTCCTACTATCTGAATTTCTGACACATTTCAAAATGGCAGGTACTCTAGTCTATAATTCATAGAATCTATCACTTCATTCCAGCCACCTCTTCTCTTGAAGGAGACCTCTGTGATCTTTGGTATTTTGTCTCAGCCTCACTCATCTTCCTGTTAGGTTATGGTCAATATGTGACAACTTATACCTCTCCCACAAAATCAAGATTCTAGAAATTTAATGTTAAAACATTTCCTAAGCAAGAGGAGATAAATAGTGTATTAGTCTATATATTAGTCTATTTGTATTAGTCTAATAGTGTAATAGTGTATTTGTGTTGCTACAAAGGAATACCTGAAGTAGGCAATATATAAAGAAAAGAGGGTTATTTGGCCCATAGTTCTGCAGGCTGTACAAGCATGGCACCAGCATCTGTTTCTGGTAAGGGTTTCAGGGAAATTTTGCCCTTGGCAAAAGGCAAGCAGGGCTGACGTGCCACATGGTGAGAGAGGAAGCAAGAGAGAAACGGGCTCTTTTAAACAATCCAATCTCAGGGGAACTAATAGAATGAGGATTTACTCATTATTGTGAAAAGGGCACCAAGCCATTCATGAGAGATCTGCCCCCATGACCCTAATACCATTCACTAGGCTCTACCTCCAATATTGGGGGTCACATTGCAACATGAGAATTGGAGGGAGCATATATCCAAACTATATTATTAATGAGTTTAGTAAGATAAATGGGTTACTCATTATAGTAGAAATCTTGATTTCTTGAGCAATTAGAGGCCAGGCATTACAGTAAACACTTTCAGTATCATTTAATCCAAAAAAAAAAAAAAAAAAAAGCCCATTTGACAAATAAGAACTTTGAGGAATACTTCAATTCAAGTCTGGCTGATTCCAACACACTTGTACTATACTTCACTATCACTCAGTATCTATACTGAATATACTATATCTAAACCCAGTTCCCACTACTAACCTGCTCTGTCCATTGTCTCTGTGCTCAGGTCCTAGGTCCTGCACTCCTGCTTATTTGTAATTTTAACATGAGACCCAATATTAGTTGTAAAATAGGACCATCTCTATGTATTAGTTATCAATTGGTATATAACAACTTGCTCTGAAATTTAGCAGCTTAAAACAGCAAGTATTTATTTTCTCCATTTCTGTAGATCACAAGCCTGGGCATGGCTTATTTGGGTTCTCTGGCTCAAGAACAGTTCCCCATGAGATTGGAGTTGAGCTATTGGCCAAGGCTGCAGTTTCATATAAAGGTTTGACTGGGGCTGAGGGAAGCTGGAGGATCTGCTTCCAAGCTCACTCATGTGGAAGTTGGCAGTCCCCAGTCCCTTCCCACATGAACTTCTTGACAGAATTTTCTCAAAATATGGCAGCTTGCTTCCTCCTGAAGAGTGATCTGAGAAAACTGAGAAAAAGCAAAAGAGAGTCCTCAAGACAGAAACCACAGTATTTCATAACCTAATCATGGGCATAGCATCCCATCACTTCTGCTATATTCTCTTCACTAGAAGCAAGTCACAATTCAGTTCATACTAAAGCAGAGGGAATTATATAAGGTGTGAACACCTGTAAGCTAAGTCATTTGGTTCCATCTTAGAGATTGCCTACCACATTCCCCCAACACTCCCATCACCTGTGTGTCATCCCCCTGTGCCCCTTCATCTTTAAGTCATAACTGTACTTATTAATAGCAGGGATTTTATACATGTTTATCGAACTCTTAGCCATTGTTCTTGGGCTCAAGAGTCTTTCTTCTTAAAAAGATACTTGAAATCTTTATTATATAATGCCAGAAGTCTTTTTCATGTTTCTGATTGTTGGGTTAAGTTATTCAGACTATAGCTGAAGCTAGATTTGGGTTGGAGGGAATCTTGACTTTATCTTCTCCTGCTTGCCATTATAGGCCCTGGTTGTCCCCTAAGCTTAGCAACCCCTCTATTATTTCTAAATGAGCAAAATATTTTCAAAACTAACCTGTAATAATTTATCTGAATACACTCATATGAGCTTCAGATGATTTTTACTAGTTTTAAATGCCTACCTGCACTCCATAGCCTCATACCCCAGTCCCTCATTCTTGCCTTTCCCAGCATAAACCTTTTCCAGGGCACACCTTTCTCATCCTCACCTTCAGAGATTGTTTCCCTGGTGTCAGACCTTCCTGCACTAGTATGTAGTCATCTCTTTCACTGCTGCTCCTAGGAAGCTCCTTGACTTGGGGTTCTTCCTTCAGTCTTGTTCAAGTTGCTGCTCCAGAGCTTTTACCAAGTTACCACAACAGATTATGCTCTTTGGTAAGCGTAGTTCTTTCTAAGTTTCAACCTAGTATTAGTACTTTACCTGTTCATAATAATGTTCTCAAATTTTATTTTACTTTGCTACAAACATTTTTCAGGTAGGGAAGATTCCATAACACATTTCCTCTATCAGCTTTCACTTTCTGGTAGAAGAAAAAAATGAAATACCAATGAAGTATCACTTTGAGAAGATTTTTGAGGGTTTATATTCACATGTTTGATTTAGTAAGAGGAATATGAGTAATTCACATTTGAATTTTATCTTTATATGTTTTCAAGTTATATATTGAGGCCAAGTGCAGTGGCTCATGACTATAATTCTATCACTGTGGGAAGCCAAGGCAGAAGTATTGCTTGAGGCCAGTAGTTTGAGATCAGCCTGGGCAACATAGCAAGACCCTGTCTCTACAAAGGAAAAACTTTAAAACATAGCTAGATATTGTAGTGCACACCTGTAGTCTCAGCTACTTGGAAGGCTGAGGTGGGAGGATCACTTGAGCCCAGGAGTTCAAGGTTGCAATAAGCTATGATTTTGCCACTGCACTCCAGAGAGGGTGACAGAATGATTCTGTCACAAAAGTAATAAAATAGCAATAAATGAAGTTAGATATTAAGAGATTATGGCTCTAAATATGCATTAAAATTTACTATAAAGCTAAGCAAATCATCTGTAACAAAATGCCTTGATAATAATGAAGACAAATAATGATAATTTATTGTTAGGAAAAACAGCAATCAAAAAAATCAAAGCAAAATTAAGATTATGCTGATGATTTACTGCTATGTAAAGCATTCTTTCCTAAACTTTCAGAAATTTCATCTATCAGTCTGTATGCATGAGCAATGGGACTTGCCCAGTAGTAGCAAGTATTAATGGAATACTTAAATAGATTTCTGAAGATAGTCATCCTTGGTATTTGTTGGGGATTGACTCCAGGACCCCTGCAGATACCAAAATCCATAGATCCTCAAATCCTGCAGTCAGCCCTGTGGGACCCACAGACAGGAAATGACCCTCCATTATCTGCAGGTCCTGCATCCCAAGAATACCGTATCTTTAATCTGTGGTTGATTGAATCCTCAGATGCAGAACCTGCAGATACAGAGGGTCACCTGTACTTTATTAATATAGTAACATTAGTTTAAAATATTATTAGTTAATCCTTTATAACTTGCTTAACTTACTAGTCAACAATGCTAAGTTGTATCTAAAAATTCTATTGCTTTGTCTATCATCCATTCATGAAACAAAAAAGAAAGGACATACATTTTCAACTAAATTCTCAGCACAGCAAGAGAAAACTCTTGGCTATTACAGGTCCACATCCTTTGACAGCCATAGAATCACATGTAGTTGAGAATTTTTCAGATTTAAGAAAGAACACAGTGCATATACTATATATACCACCCAAAGTGCCAAGAGCAGTGCCCTGTAACCAAATGCATTAATATGTTTGTGGTAAAACATATATTAAGAGAGATAAAGACTATAAATAACTTTAAATCATATCAGATCTGCATTTGATGCCAAATGAGTTTACACCAAACTTAAGAAAAATCTTTGGCTCTATTAATTTGGGGATTTTGTAGTTTGCAGCCAAGAGATTGTAGATTTATACAGTGTTCCAAGTTGCTTTTCAGAGTTGAAATGTTTGAACCACTCTGAGGTTAATAATTACCAGTTCCTACCTCCATGACCTTTCTTTAAAAACTCCCATGAGTTTCTCCAATGCCATTATTTTCCCATTTCTACTCAAGAAGTGAAAAACTAAGGAAATGTGTATGTGCTTTTTTATCCTTACCAACTTTACTGAGAATTATTTTTCAATAAGTAATTTACATACAATAAAATAAGTCTATTCAAATTATACAAATCTATGAGTTTTGACAGTTGTATACACCTGTGAAACCAAGGCCATGATCAAGATACAAAACATTTCCAATATCTTCAAAATATTTCATACACCTTTTATAATTCATTCCTCTCTCCACTCTCCCACTCCACTTCACCACTTAGCCACCATTCTGCCTTTTTTTCACACAGATTAGTTTTCATTTTATATTATGGAATCATATAGTATGCCCTTTCTCGTGTCTCTCTCTTTCACTCTGTATAACGTTTTTGAGATTCGTCCATGTTGCTGCATGCATCAGCAGAACCTCTTTTCATTCTTCAGTATTATTTTAACATACGGAATACCACATTTTGTTTATCATTTATCTTTTGACAGAGATTTAGATTGTTTCCAGTTTGGGACTATTGTCAATCAAGCAGCTCTCTTTGCATGCACATTTTCCCTTCTCTTTAGAATCAAAGCCTAGGATCAAAAAAGAAGGATCAAATAGTATATGTATATTTAACTTATTAAGAAACCGGCATTTTTTTCTCAGAGTCGTTTGTCTCTTTTTCTATTGGGTTACTTTTCTTCTTGTGATTGAGCTGTAAGAGTTCTCTTCTCTGGGCACAAGTCCTTTGTCAAAGACACATATTGGAATATTTCCTCCCATATTATGGCTTGCTTTTTCATTTTTAATGGATATCTTTTGAAGAACAAACGTTTTGAATTTTGATAAAATTCAATTGATCAACTTTTTCATTTATCACTAAGATTTTCTCCTACTCTTTAAAGAGTTTCAGAGTTTTAGATTCATATTTAAACTTACTACTCTTTGGAGTTAATTTTTGTGTGTGGTGTGAAATAACGGTCAATGTTCCTTTTTAAAATAAGTCTCCCATTGTTCTGGCACTATTTGATTTAAAAGACTTTATTTCTCTACCGAATTATCTTGACATTTTTTTGCTGAAAATCAATTGTCCATGTATGTGTGCCATTATTCCTAGGCTTGATATTCTGTTTCCCTGACATGTATCTATCCTCTGGACAATACTGCCATCAAGTAAGAGGCACGTGTTGATTATTATCAGAAGCAGAAATCTGATCACTTCTGCCCACTGCATCTTATTATCAGGTTCACCAAGGAAAACACAACCAGTCAAGCACTGGAAGACACAGGGCAAGATCAGTTTCATTACTGAGTGTTAGTCCCAGTGGCCAGCAGGTCCCTCCTGGCAGCCCTTAATGGACAGTTGGCCTGCACACAGCCCCCTTGTGCTACAGCAACAGGACTCTATCTTTTCTCTTCACAAAATGGACACAACAGTGGGGTTAGCCATGCACCATATGATACACACACTTAAGTAAAAAAGGATTACACAATGAGTCTGAAAGAGGGAAAGATATCTCCACACAGGGTGATAAGTGCAGCACAAAATGTGAGGATTCTGTATCTCTTAATAAGAATTCCTAGCCCAAGGTCTCTTCTTTTCTTTTTTAATTTTTTAAAAATTGTATGTATTTAAGTTGTACATGATAATGTTTTGCTATATATATTGATATGGTTTGGATCTGTCTCCACCCAAATCTCATCTTGAATTGTAACTTCCACATTTCTCACATGTCATGGGAGGAGCCTGGTGGAGGGTAATTGAATCATGGGGGCGGGCCTGTCTTGTGCTATTTTTGTAATAGTGAATAAGTCAAACGAGACTAACGGTTTTAAAAATGAGTTTACCTGCACAAGCTCTCTCTTTGTCTGCTACCATCCACATAAGATGTGACTTACTCCTCCTTGCCTTCCATCATGATTGTGAGGCCTCCCTAGCCATATGGAACTGTAAGTCCAATAAACCTCTTTCTTTTGTAAATTGCCCAGTCTTGGGTATGTCTTTATCAGCAGCATAAAAATGGACTAATACAGCAAATTGGTGCCAGTAGAGTGGGGTGCTACTGAAAAGATACCCAAAAGTGTGGAAGCAACTTTGAAACAGAGTAACACACAGAGGTTGGAACAATTTGGAGGACTCAGAAGAAGAGAGTTAAATGTGAAAAAGGTTGGAACTTCCTAGAGACTTGTTGAACGGCATTGACCAAAATGCTGATAATGGTATGGATGATGAAATCTAAGCTGAGGTGGTCTCAGATGGAGATAAGGAAATTGTTTGGAACTGGAGCAAAAGTGACTCTTGTTATGTTTTAGCAAAGAGACTTGTGGCAATTTGCCCCTGCCCTAGAGACTTGTGGAACTTTGAGCTTGAGGGAGATGATTTAGGGTATCTGGCAGAAGAAATTTCTAAGCAGTAAAGCATTCAAGAGGTGACTTGGGTGCTGTTAAAGGCATTCAGTTTTGTAAGGGAAGCAAGGCATTAAAGTTCAGAAATGTGCAGCCTGGCAATGTGATAGAAAAGAAAATCTCATTTTCTGAGGAGAAATTCAAGTCAGCTGAAGAAATTTGAATAAGTAATGAGGAGCCAAATGTTAATCCCCAAGACAATGGGGAAAATGTCTCCAGAGCATGTCACAGATCTTCACAGCAGCCTCTCATATCACAGCTCCAGAGGCCTAGGAGGAAAACATGGTTTTATGGGCCAGGCCCAGGATCCCTGTGTTGTGTGCTGCCTAGGGACTCGGTGCTCTGCATCACAGCCACTCCAGCTGTGACTAAAAGGGACCAAGATATAGCTCTGGCCATGGCTTCAGAGGGTGCAAGCCCCAAGCCTTGACCACTTTCATGTGGTGTTGAGTCTGCAGGTGCACAGAAATAAGGAATTGAGGTTTGGGAACCTCTACCTAGATTTCAGAAAATGTATGGTGATGCCAGGATTCTCAGGCAGAAGTTTGCTACAGGGGAGGTGCTCTCATGGAGAACCTCTGCTAAGGCAGTGCGGAAGGGAAATGTGGGGTCAGAGTCCCCACACAGAGT
This sequence comes from Piliocolobus tephrosceles, assembly GCF_002776525.5. Lineage (NCBI taxonomy): Eukaryota > Metazoa > Chordata > Mammalia > Primates > Cercopithecidae > Piliocolobus > Piliocolobus tephrosceles. The sequence goes on along the minus strand of NC_045439.1, from coordinate 68,734,001 downwards.
TCCTACTGGGGCACTGCTTAGTGGAGCTCTGAGAAGAGGGGCACTGTCCTCCAGACCCCAGAATGGTAGATCCACTGACAGCTTGCACCTTGTGCCTGGAAAAGCTGCAGACACTCAATGCCAGCCCATGAAAGCAGCTGAAGGGAGGCTATACCCTGGAAAGCCACAAGGCAAAGAGCTGCCCTAGATCATGGGAACCCACCTCTTGCATCAGCATGACCTGGATGTGAGACATGGATTCAAAGGAGATCATTTTGGAACTTTAAGTTTTAATGATTACCCTGTTGGATTTTGGACTTTCATGGGGCCTGTAGCCCCTTTGTTTTGGCCAATTTCTCCCATTTGGAATGGATGTATTTACCCAATGTTTGTACCCCTATTGTATCTATGAAGTAACTAACTTGCTTTTGATTTCACAGGCTCAGAGGTGGAAGGGTCTTATCTTGTCTCACTTTGGACTGTGGACTTTTGACTTAATGCTGAAATGATGTAAGACTTTTGGTGACTGTTAAGAAGGCAGGATTGTGTTTTGAAATGTGAAGACATGAGATTTGGGAGGGGCCAGGGGCAGAAATAATGTGGTATGGATGTATCCTCACCCAAATCTCATCTTGAATTGTAACTCACACAATTCCCACATGTCATGGGAGAAACTCACTGGGAGGTCATTTGATCTTGGGGGCTGGTCTGTCTTGTGCTATTCTCATGATAGTAAATAAGTCAAATGAGATCTGATGGTTTTAAAAATGGGAGTTTCTCTGCATAAGCTCTCTCTCTCTGCCAGCCGCCATCCATGTAAGACGTGACTTGCTCCTCCTTGCCTTCTGCCATGATTGTGAGACCTCCCCAGCCGTGGAACTATAAGACCAGTAAACCTCTTTCTTTTGTAATTTGCCCGGCCTCAGGTATGTCTTTATCAGCAGTGTAAAAATGGACTAATACATATATACATAGTGAAATGATTACTACAAGTAAGTAAATGAGTATATCTATCACCTTCAATAGCTTCCTCTTTTTTTGTAGGGGTAAGAGGTAAGAACACATAAAATCTAATCTTTCAGAAAATTCTTTGATATGCAATACAATATTCTAAACTATAATCCTTCTGCTGAAAAGTATTTTCTGCAACATTTTTCACATGTGGCTTATCTCACTTAGCATAATGTCCTTCAGGTCCATCCATATGGTCACACATGGGAGTATCTCAGTATCTCCTTTTTAAAGGCAAAATAATATCCCACTGCATACACACACAATAGAATGTATATATTTATATACATATATTCTATACATATAACTTTTTATTCATTAATGCAATGATAGACTCTTAGGTTGTGTTTATATCTTAGTTCTTGTAAATAATGCTGTAGAGAACATGAGTACACAGATATCTCTACGTGGTGATTATTTTATTTTCTTTGGGTATTTATCCAGCAAAGAGATTGCAGGGCCATATATATGGTAGCTCTATTTTTAGTTTTTTTTTTTTTTTTGGAAGAATCCCCATATTATTTTCTATAATGGCTGTACCAATTTACATTCTCAGGAACAGTGTACAAAATTTCCCTTTTTTTCACATCTTTTTCAACACTTATCTCTTGCCTTTCTTATAATAGTTATCCTAACAAGTGTGATATAATACCTCATTGTGGATATTCAATATTTTTTTAGACATCACACCAAGAGCTCAGGTGACAAAAGCAAAAACAAGCAAGAGACTACACCAAACTGAAAACTTCTGCAAAAATGAACATGAGACTCTATCAAACTGAAAATTTCTACACAGCAAAGAAAACAATTAACAGGATGGAAAGGCAGCCTACAGACTGGGAGAAAAACATTGCAAACTATATATTATAAAAAGTTAATATTCAAAATATATAAGGAACTCACACAACTCAATAGCAAAGAAACAAATTACCTGATTTACAAATGGGCAAATGACATGAATAGCCATTTTCCTGAAGAAGGCATACAAATGACCAGTAGGTATATGAAAATATGCCCAAGATTGCTAATTGCAAATTGAAACCAAGGCTCATTCTTATGTAGCCAAACAGGGGTGCATAAGACGATCTTTCCCCACAGCAACATCTTAATTGCTGTGGTTTGACAATAACTCTTTAAATCAGGAAGTATCAGACCTCCAAATTTGTTCTTGTTAAAAATAATTTTTGTTATTCCAGATTATTTGAATTTTAATATAAATTTTAGAATCAACTTATTAATTTAATTTTGATAGAATCAAAAATTAATTAATTAATTTTTCTATATCCTATTTGAATTGCATGACATTTATACATCAATTCAGAGAGAATTGAAATCTTAACAATATTGAGTTTTCTAGGCCGTAAACGCAACATATTGCTCTACTTAGTTAAGGTTTCTATAATGTCTTTCAGTAATATTTTGTGATATTTAGTTTAAAGGACTTACATTGATTTTGTTAAATCTATGTATTTATTGTTGCTATTGTAAATTGAATATTTGTTCTCATTTTGCAGTTGTTTACTGCAGTATATAAAATGCAGTTTAACTTTTATATGTTAAATGTGTATCCTGCAACCTTGATACATTTAATAATTGTAATAATTGTTTTATGGGTTTCTAAGGACCTTCTAAATAAACAATTGTATCATCTCCAAATAGATACAGCTTAACTTCTTACATTTCTAAGTACATGCCTTTTGAAAATAATGGCTTGTTGCAATGGTTGGTACCGCCCCCACCCCAATACAACATCATACAACATCGAAACAAAATGGTAAAAGCTCACCTTGTTCCTGGTCTTAAAAGGAAAGTGTTCAATAATTAACCATTAAGCATGTTAACTGCAGAATGTTTTACAGATGCTTTTTAAAAACAATATTGATGTTATTCCTGCTTTACTCTGTTTTATTGAGAGATATTTTATTTTAAACATGAATGAGAGTTGAATTTTGTCTGGTGTTTTTTCTTCTTCTATTGAAGTAATCATAAAATTTTTCTCCTTATTTTGTATTAGCATTGATTTTTCAATATTAAACAAATCTTTCATTCTATAAATAAACCCCACTTAGTGATGATATACTGTCCTTTTTATATATTGCTAGATACAATTCTAAAATATTTTATTAAAAATTTCTGTGTACATGTTCATGAGGGTTACTTGTCTGTCTTTTTTTTCCCCCTTTAACATCTAGTGTATCTATTTCTGGTTTGGTATCATAGGAATACTGGCCTCATAAAATAACTTGGTATGTGTTCCCTCTTCTGCAATATTTTGCAAAAATTTATGAGAAAGTGCTATTGTTTCTTCCTTAAATGTTCAGTAGACTAGAATTTGTGAGCGAAGGCACCTGGTCTACAGTTTTCTTAGTAGGAAACTTTTTCATTAAAAATTTAATTTCTGAGGAGGAGGCAGAGCAAGATGGCTGAAGAGAAGCCTCTAGCAATTGACCTCAATCTTCCCCTCCAGGAACTGAACAACTATTCACACAAGAAAGTATCTTCGTAAGAACCAAAAATCAGGTGAACTATCACAGTGCCTGGTTTTAACATCATATCAAGAAAAGAGGCACTAAGCAGGGTAAGAAAGGCAGCCTTGAATTGCTATACCACCCTACCCCACACCCTGGGGATGGCCACACTGCATGGAGACAGAATCTGTATGCTTGGGGTGATGGGGACAGCAAAGTGATTATGGGATTTTGCATTGGAACTTAGTGTGGCTCTGTCACAGTGGAAAGCAATATGTGGCAGAATTTGGCAGATGCCCATTAAGGGATCATTTACACTAGCCCTAGTCAGAGGGAAATCATCCATTCCAGCAGTCAGAACCTACTTCCAGCAGGCCTTTTGACCATGGATGAAAGGGCTCTGGGGTTCTAAATTAACTTGAGTAGTAGTCTAGGTCACAAGGACTGCAATTCCTGGGCAAGTCCTGATGCTGTGCTGAGCTTGGAGCCAATGGACTTGGGCCACATGCAATCCAGTGAGACACTAGCTGGGATGGTCACCCTCCCCGACTCCAGGCAGTGCAGCTCACAGCTCCAAGTGGAGAGGAAAGACTAAAGATAGCTGTGTCTTGCAACTTGGATACCAGCTCAGTCACAGTAAAATAAAGCACCAAGCAGAATCCCAAAGCCCCTATTCAAGGGCATAGCCACTGGGCATTTCCAGATTAGGCCAGAAGAGAACCTATTGCCATAAAGTGAAGGACCCCGTCCTAGAATAATATACCACCTTTTGACTGAAGAGCCCTTGAGCCTTGAATAAAAATGAGCAGTGCCAGGCAACAGTTACCATGGGCCTTGGGCAAGACCCAATATTGTGCTGATTCAGTGTGACCCAACACATTCCCAGCTGTGGTGGCCATGGGGAGAGATTCCATCTGCTTGAGGAAAGGAAAGGTAAAGGTAAAGAGGACTTCGTCTTGCAACCTGGGTATCAGCTCAGTCCCAGTAAAATAAAGCACCAATCAGAGTCCTAAAGCACCTATCCTAGGCCCTAACTCATAAACATTTCTAGACCCATTCTGGGCCAGAAGGGCAGCTGCCACACTAAAGAGAAAGAACCCCTCCTGGCAGGATTCATCAACTGCTGACCAAAGAGCCTTCAATAAATACCAGCAGTAGCGAGAAAATCATTGCCACAGGCCTTGGGCAAGACCCACTACAGTGCTAGCTTTAGGTGTGACTTAGCACAGTCCCAGCAGTGATAGACACAGGAATGCTTGTGTCGCCCCTCACCAACTTTAGGCAGCTTAGCATGGAAAGGAACAGATCTTTACTTTCGGTGAAAGTAAGGGGAAACAAACAAACAAACAAACAAGAGTCTTTGCTTTGTAAGCCAGAGAATTCTCCCAGAACTTACCCAAGACCACCGAGGTGGCACCTCTGCAAGTCTGAAAGAGTCAAAGCATTACTGGACTTGAGATGCACCCTAATGCAGATACAGCTGCAGTGACCAAATATTTAGACCACAACACTGAATTCCCTTTGAATACTTGCAAAGCCATCTGAAGAAGGACAGGTACAAACAAACCCAGACTGTGAAGATTAGATAAATACCTAACTCTTCAATGCCCAGATATCAATGAACACCCACAAGCATGAAGACTATGTAGGAAAACATGACCTCACCAAATGAGCTAAATAAGGCACCTGTGACCAATTCCAGAGCGACAGAGCTATGTTACCTTTCAGACATAGAATTCAACATAGCTGTTTTGAGGAAACTCAATGAAATTCAAGACAATGCAGAGAAGGAATTCAGATAAATTTAACTATTGATAAATTTAACAAAGAGATTGAAATAATTAAAAAGAATTAGGCAGAAATGTTGGAGCTGAAAATTTTAATTGCCAAACTGAAGAATGTGTCAAAGTCTCTCAAAAATCAGAAATGACCAAGCGGAAGAAAGGATTAGTGAGCTTGAAGATAGGCTATTTGAAAACACACAAAGGAGTCAAAAGAAAAACGAACAAAAAATAATGAAGCATGCCAATAAGATCTAGAATATAGCTTCCAAGGGGCAAATGTAAGAGTTATTGGCCTTAAAGAGGAGGTGGGGAGAGTGATTGGGTAGAAAGGTTTCTTAAGGAGATAACAGAATTTTTCCAACCTAGAGATAAATATTAATATTCAAGCACAAGCACAACACCAAGCAAATTTAACCCAAATAAGACTACCTCAGGACAATAATGAAATTCCCAAACATCAAGGATAAAGAAAGTGTCCTAAAAGCAGCAAGACTAAAGAAATAAATAATATTTAAAGGAGTTCCAATATATCTGGCAGCAGATTTCTCAGTGGAAGCCTTACAAGTCAGGAGAGAGTAGCATAATATATTTAAAGGGATGAAAGAAAAAAAATTATCCTAGACTATTATATTCAGCAAAAATATCCTTCAAATATAAAGGATAAGTAAAGGTTTTCTCAGACAAGCAAAAGTTGAGGTACTTCATTAATACCAGATCTGTCCCCCAAGAAATGCTAAGGGGAATTCTTTAATATGAAAGTGATCTTAACAAGCAATAAGAAATCATCTGAAGGTGCAAAACCAATTGGTAACAGTAAGTAAATGCACAAATGCAGAATGTTATAACACTGTATTTGTAGTGAGTAAATGTTTGTATCCTGAGTAGGAATATTAAAAGATGAATGTATCAAAAATAATACCTACAAAAACTTTTTAAGACATAGACTGTATAAGAAGATATAAATAGAACAGCAAAAGTTTTTTAAAAAGCAGGGACTATGAAGTTGAGTGTAGTTTTTATTAGTTTTCTTTTTGCTTGTTTCTTAGTTTGTTTTGGAGAGTTAACTTTTCATCATTTTAAAATAATGGGTTATAAGATTTTATTTGCAAGCCTCATGGTAACCTCAAATCCAAAAACCTCAAGAGATATACAAAAAATACAAACAATAAATTAAAGCATAACACCAGAGAAAAACACTTTCACATAAAGGAAGACAAGAAGGAAAGAAAAAAAAAGGAAGAAAGAAAAGACTAAAAATGAACCAAAAAACAAATAACAAAATAACAATATGGTATGAAGTCCTTACTTAGTCATAACATCGAATGTAAATGGTCTAAATTCTCCAATTAAAAGAGCGTAGCAGAATGGATTAAAAAAAAAAAAAAGACCCAATGATCAGTTCCCTATAAGAAAGACAGTTCATCTACAAAGACACATATAGACTGTAAATAATGATATGGAAAGAGATATTCCATAAAAATGAAAACCATAAAATATCAACAATGGTGAGACTTAGATAAGATAGACTTCAAGACAAAAAGTACAAAAAGAGACAAAGACTGATATTACATAATATGAAGGAAATCAATTGAACAAAAGAATATACAAATTGTAAATATATATGCACCCAACACTGGAACATCCAGATATGTAAAGCAAATAATATCAGAGCTAAAGAGAGAGACTGTAGTACACTAACAGTTGAAAAATTTAACACCCCATTTTCAGCATTTGACAGATCATCCAGACAGAAAATCAACCAAGATTAATTGAACCTAACCTGTACTATATACCAAATGGACTAGATGTTTACAGAATATTTTATCCAACAGCTGCAGAATCCAAATTCTTCTCCTAAGCATATGGATCATTCTCAAGGATAGATCATATGTTAGGTCACAAAACAAGTCTTAAAACATTCAAAAATCAAAATCATATCAAGTAATTTCTCTGACCACAATGGAATAAAACTAGAAATTAATAACAAGAGAAACTTCAGAAATGATACAAACACATGGAAATTAAATAATATATTCCTGAATGAGCAGTGAGTCAATGAAGAAATTAAGAAGAAAATTACAAAACTTCTACCAGCCCAGTATTACCTTGGTACCAAAACAAAAAAAAAAAAGACACATTAAAAAAAGACTACAAGACAATATCTCTGATGAAGAATGCTGTAAAAATCCTTAACAAAATACCAGTAAACTGAATTCAACAACATATTAAAAAGATCATTCATCATGACCAGGTGTCATCCATCCCAGGGACGCAAGGATAGTTCAACATATGCAAATCAATCAATGTAACACATATCACAGAATGAAGAACAAAAACCATATGATAATTTAAAACTGAGTAATTTTTAAACAAAAATTTTTAAACAAAAACCATATGATAATTTAAAACTGATAAAAAACTGAATAAATATTTGATGAAATTCATCATCCCTTCATGATATAAACCCTTAAAAACTGGGTATAGGAAGGAACATATTTCAACACAATAAAAGCCATATATGACAGTCCCACAGCTAATATAATACTAAATGAGTAAACACTGAAAGCCTTTGTCCTAAGATATGGAACAAGACAAGGATGCCCCATTTTTAGCAGTGTTATTTAACACATTATTGGATGTCCTAATTAGAGGAATCAGAAAAGAGAATGAAATAAAAGGCATGCAAATTGGAAAGAGAAAGAAGTCAAATCATTCTTGTTTGCAGATAATATGAACTTACATTTGGAAAAATCTAAAGATGATTCTACAAAAAAACTATTAAAACTTACAAACAAATTCAGTAAAGTCTCAGGTTACACAATCAATAGCATTTCTATTAATACATACCACCAGTGAACAATCTGAAAAGATATCAATACAGTCATCTAGTTTACAATAGCCACAAATAAAATTAAATACCTAGGAATAAACTTAATTAAAGAAATGAGAGATTACTATGAGGAAAATTATAAAACATTGATGTAAGAAATTGAAGTGGACAAGCAAAATGAAAAGACAGTGTATGTCCGTAGACTGAAAGAATCAAATATAGTTAAAATGTGCATCCTATCCAAAGCAATCTACATATTCTATATAGTCTCTATCAAACACCAATGACATTCTTCATAGAAATAGCAAAAACAATTCTAAAATTTATGTGGAACCACAAAAGACCCAGAAGAGCCAAAGCTATCCTGAGCAAAAAGTATGAAATGAGGAATCACATTATCTGACTTCAAATTATACTATAGTGGTATAGTAACCAAAACACCATGGTACTAGAATAAAAACAGACACATAGACCAATGGAACATATAGAACCCAGAAATAAATCTATACATCTATAGAGAACTTGCTTTTGATAAAATTGCCAAAAACATACATTGGGGAGAGATCATTCTCTTCAATAAATAGTGCCAGAAAAACTGAATATCCTTACACAGAAGAGTGAAATCAGACCCCTATCTCTTGCAATGTACAAAAATAAAATCAAAATGGATTAAATACTTAAATGTAAGACCTCAAACTATGAAACTACTAAAAGAAAACAGTGGGGAGATTTTCGGGACATTGGTCTGGGCAACAATTTCTTGAGTAATACCCCAAAAGCACAGGCAAACAAAATAAAAATGGATCACATCAATTTAAAAAGTTTCTGCACCACATAGGAAAAAATCAACAACATGAAGAGATAACCCATAGAATAAGAAAAAATATTTGCAAACTACGTATCTAACAAGAGATTAATAACCAGAATATATGAAGAGCTCTAACAAGTCAAGAGGGAGAAAATATCTGAATAACCATTTCTGAAAAGAAGACTTATAAATGACAAACAGGTATATGGAAAGATGCTTAACATCATTGATCATCAGAAAAATACAAATCAAAACTATAATGAGACATCTTATTATCCCAATTTAAATGGCTTATATGCTAAAGACAGGAGATAATGAATGCTGGCAAGAATGTGGAGAAAAGGTAATGCTTGTATACTGTTGGCAGAAGTTAAATGGGTATAACCACTATGGAGAACAGTTTGGAGATTCCTCAAAAATCTAGAAATAGAGCTACCATATGATCCAGCAATCTCACTGCTGGATATATGCCCACAAGAAAGGAAATAAGCATATTAAAGAGATATCTACACTCCATTGTTTATTACAGCATTATTCACAATAGCCAAGATTTGGAAGTAACGTGTGTTAATCAACAGAAAGTGGATAAAGAAAATGTAGTGTATATACACAATGAAGCACCATTCAGCCATAAAAAAGAATGATACCTTGTCATTTGCAACAACGTAGATGGAACTGGAGGACATTATGTTAAGTGAAATAAGCCAAGCACAAAAAGTCAAACTTTGCATGTTCTCACTCATTAGTGGGGGTTAAAAATTAAAATAATTGGCTAGGCTCACAACTGTTATCCCAGCACTTTGGGAGGCCAGCATGGGCAGATCACAAGGTCAGGAGTTCAAGACAAGCCTGACCAACATGGTGAAATCCTGTCTCTATTAAAAATACAAAAATTGATCCGGCATGGTGGCACATGCCTGTAATCCCAGCTACTCAGGAGGCTGAGGGAGGAGAATCGCTTGAACCCAGGAGGCGGAGGTTGCAGTGAGCCAAGATCGTACCACTGCACTCCAGCCTGGGTGACAGAGCAAGATTCCATCTTAAAAAAAGAAAAAAAACCTAAAATAATTGAACTTACGGAGATACAGAGTAGAATGATGGTTATAACAGACTGGGTAGAGTAGTGGGAGGGTGTTGGGAGAAAATGGGGTGGTTAATGGGTACAAAAGTATAGTTAAATGCAAAGAATAAGATATCACATATGATAGTACAACAAGGTGACCACAGTCAGCAATAATTTGTTGTAAATTTTAGAATAACTGAAGGAGTACAATTGGAATGTTCACAACAAAAGAAATGATGAATGTTTGAGGTGATGCATACCCCATTTAACCCAATGTGGTTATTAAACATTGTATGCCTGTGTCAAAATATCTCATGTACCCTATAAATATATGCACATACTATGTACACATAAAAAAAAATAAAAATTTGTGTGTGTAACCTTTGCACAAGATTCTCTCATCTCCCCAACTCCTATCCCCTGAAAACTATTTTTAAACTCTCTGCTTTGATCTGGTCAACTTCTTTAGATTCCACATGTAAGTAAGATAATATAGTATTTACCTTTGCATATCTGGCTTATTTTAGTCAGCATGATGTCCTCTAGGTTTATCCATGTTGTCACAAATGGCAGTATTTCCCTCCATTTTAAGGTGGAATAATATTCCATTTTGTATGTATATATACATAGATATATACCATATTTTCTTCATCTATTCATTTGTTGATGGAAACTTAGTTTGTTTCCATATCTTGACTATTGTGAAGAGTACTGCATTAAAATAGTAATGCAGCTATTTCCTTGATTTTCCTTTGAATAAAGAAAATAAAAAAGAATGATACTTGTCATTTGCAACAACGTAGATGGAACTGGAGGACATTATGTTAAGTGAAATAAGTCAAGCACAAAAAGTCAAACTTTGCATGTTTGCATTATTCACAATAGCCAAGATTTGGAAGTAACATGTGTTAATCAACAGAAAGTGGATAAAGAAAATGCAGTACAATATATACACAATGAAGCACCATTCGGCCATAAAAAAGAATGATCTACTCAAATAGATGGCAGTTTCTATTGCTGCCATCTTTATGTCCATGAGTACCCAATGTCTAGCTTTCACTTATAAGTGAGAATGTGGCATGCGGTTTTCTATTTCTGTGATGATTTGCTTAGGAAAATGGCCTCCAGTTGCACTCATGTTGCTGCAAAGGATGTGATTTCATTCATTTTATGCCTGTGTAGTGTTCCATGGTGTGTATGTACCACATTACCACATTTTCTTTATCCAGTCCACCACTGCCCCTCCCTAGTTCCTGGTTTCTTGCATATTGCTTCATTTCTTCCCTGCTATATAAACCCATAGTTTTAGTCAGTCAGGGAGTGGATTTGAGACTGAGCTCCCATCTCCTTGGCTGCAGCACCTGATTAAAGCCTTTTTCCTTGGCAATACTTGTCTCAGTTGTTGACTTTCTGTGTGCTAAACAGCAGATCCTACATCAAATGTCTCGTGTTTTGGTAACACATTTTTGAGTGAAATGTTATGTGGCACATGACTGCATATAGAAATAACTGATTTTTGTATGTTGATTTTGTATTCTGCAAGTTTACTGAATGAATCTGTTTATAAGTTCTAGCAGTTTTTTGATGAAGTCTTTGGGGTTTTTTATATATAAGATTATGTCATCTGCAGAGAAAATTTACCATCTTATTTTCCAGTTTGAATGCCTTTTATTTATTTTTCTTGCCAAATTGCTCGAGTTAGGACTTCTAGTACTATTTGATTAGAAATGGTGAGAGTGGGAATCTTTGTCGTGTTCCTGATCTTAGAGGAAGAACTTTCAGCTTTTCACTGTTGAGTATGACGTTAGCTGTAGGCCTGTCACATTTGTCCTTTATTATGTTGAAGTACATTCCTTCTATACCTGAGCTGTTAGATATTTTTATCATAAAAGGAGGCGGAATACTCCCAAATGCTTTTTCTGAAGCTATTGAAGTGATCATATGATTTTTATCTTTCATCTGTTATGGTGGTGGATTGCAATTATTGATTTGAGTATGTAGAAGCCATTTAACCTTGGTGTGTGACCTTTCTAATGTGCTGGTGAATTTGGTTGCTAGTATTTTATTGAGAAATTTTGAATTTATGTTTATAAAGGATATTGGCCTATAATTTTTTTCTTATAGTGTCCTTGTCCAGCTTCAGTATCAGAAAATGCTGACCTCATAAAATGAGTTATAAAATGTTCTCTCTTCAATTTTTTGGGAACGTTTGGGAACTGTTGGCATTAATTCTTCTTTAAACGTTTACTTGAATTCACCAGTGAAGCCATCTTATCCTGGGCATTTTTTGTTGTTGTTGAGAGATTTTTAAATTACTGATTCAATTTTCTTACTGTTAGTTTGTTCACACTTTCTATTTCTTCCTGGTTTAGTTTTGGTAGTTTACATGTTAAAAAGAATGCATCCATATCTTCTAGGTTATCCAATTTGTTGGCATAGAAATAGTTCATAGTCATCTCTTATAATCCCTTTTATTTTTGTGATATTGATTGTCTCCTCTTTCATTTCCAATTTGAGTCTTCTCTCCTTTCTTCTTAGGCTAGCTAACAGGTTGTCAATTTTGCTTATTTTTTCCAAAAACCAACTCTTACTTTCATTGATATTTTTCTATTGTTTTTCTAGTCTCTATTTCATTTATTTCTATTCTGACTTTTGTTATTTCTTTCTTTAGCTAAATACGGGCTTAGTTTGTTTTTCTTTTCCTAGTTACTTGAGGTGTAAAGTTAGATTGTTTATCTGAGATCTTTTGTTTCCTTAAAGCAAGTATTTGTCACTATAAACTTCACTCTTAAACTGTTTTGCTGCATCCCATAAGTTTTGGTATATTGTGTTTCTATTTTCATTTGTCTCAGCTACTTTTAAATTTTCCTTCTGATTACAGAAGTGTGCTGGTTATTCAGAAGTAGGCTGCTTAATTTCCACGTCTGTGAGTTTTTCAATCATTCTTCTGTTTCCTAATTTCCAGTTTCATACCATTGTGGTAAGATGCTAAATATGATTTTAATATTCTTGAATTTGTTAAGACTTGTTTTGTGGCCTAACATGACCTATCTTGGAGAATATTTTGTATGTGCTTGAAAATAATGTGTACTCTACTGTTTTTGGATGGAATGTTCTGTATGTGTCTGTTAGTTCCATTGGGTCTAAAACATTGTTCAAATTCACTGTTTCCTTATTGATTTTCTGTAAGATGATCTAACAGTTGTTGAAAGCAGAGTATTAAATTCCCCTATTATTATCGTATTGCTGTGTATATCTTCTTTCAGTTCTGTTAATGTATGTTTAATATATTTAGGTATTTCCGAGTTGAGTTCCTAAGTATTTACTATTGTTACATCTTCTTGATTACTTTACCCCTTTATCATTATATCATGACCTTCTTTGTCTCTTGTGACAGTTTCTGACTTAAAGTCTATTTTGTCTGATGTCAGTATAGTAGCTATATCAGTATAATCACCCCCACTCTTTTTGGTTACCATATGCAAGAAATACCATTTTCCATCCATTCACTTTCAGACTGTGTCAAAGATAAAGGGAATCTTGTGTGAAGTACATAGTTATCTCTCATTTTTTTAACCCAAGCAGCCACTCTGACTTTTGATAGAATAATTATTTAAGATAATTATTGATAGGTAAGGATTTACTATTGCCTTTTTGTTCACTGATTTCTGCCTGCTTTGTAGTTCTTTGGTTTCTTCTTCCTCTCTTGCTGTCTTCCTTTGTGAATTGATGATTTTTCTGTAATGGTATTATATTAGTCAGGGTTCTTTAGCGAGACAGAACTAATAGGATATACATACACACACACACACACACACACACACACACACTACACACACACACACACAAAGGGGAGTTTATTAAGTTTAACTTACATGACCACAAGTTCCCACAATAGGCTGTCTGCAAGCTGAGGAGCAAGGAGAAGCCAGTCCAAGTCCCAAAACTGAAGAACTTGGAGTTCAATGTTCGAGGGCAGGAAGCATCCAGCTTGGAAGAAAGCCGTAGGCTGGGAGGCTAAGTCAGTCTCCCTTTTCACATTTTTCTGCCTGCTTATATTCTAGCCATGCTGGCAGCTGATTAGATTGTGCCCACCCAGATTGAGGGTGGGTCTGCCTTTCCCAGCCCTCTGATTCCAATGTTAATCTCCTTTGGCAACACCCTCACAGACGCACCCAGGATCAATACTTTGTATCTTTCAATCCAATCAAGTTGATAGTCAGTATTAACCATCACGCTTATCTTTTGATGTATCTTTACTTTTGGTGTATCTACTATAGGTTTTACAGAAAATACCCTATAGCTACAGCAGTCTATTTTAATCTGATAAAATCTGATAATAGCTTAACTTCAATCACATAGAAAAACTACACTTTTGCTTCTCCTACACATTTGGTGTTTTTGATGTCACAGCTGATACATATATATACACACACACATATACATATATATGTATCTATATTATATTTTTAAAACAATTTTTAAATATTAGGTACTTCTTAGAACTGTTTTGCTGTAACCCATAAGTTTTGGTATATTTTGTTTCTATTTTTATTTGTCTTGAGCTACTTTTTAATTTTCCTTTTGAATTCAAAAGTGTGTTGATTATTCAGGTGTTTGTAATGTTTCGGGAATTTTTCTATTTCATCTTATTTGTTAAATATGTTTGAAATACTATTTGTAATACTCATTATCCTTTTAATATCTGTAGATGTAGAATCTGTAGTAATGACTTTTTTTTTACTACTGGTATTTATTGGTATTTATTTGACAAAGATTATTCTTTTTCTTTTCATCACTCCAATTAGGGATATGTCCATTTCATTGGTTATTTTAATTAATACACTTAATTTTTAGAGCAGTTTTAGATTAACAGAAAAAAAGAAAAAGGAACAGAGTTTCCTTGTACCACACTCTACCCCAATTTTTCTACTTTTAATATCTTGCATTGTTTTGGTGCATTTGTTACAATTCATGAACCAATATTGACATATTAGTAACTAAAGTCCATAATGTACATTAAGTTTCACTCTTTGTGTTGTATATTCTATGGTTTTGAGAAATGTATTACATATATCCACCATAACCACTTTCGACTACTGAATTTTTTTTTTTTTTTTTTGTCTTTGTTGCTTTGTCTTTTCCGGAATGTCATACAGTATGTAGTCTCTTCAAACTGGTGTTTTTTCACTTGGCTATATCAGTTAAGTCTTCTTCAGCTCTTTCCATTGCTCTCATTTATTATTATCATTAAATAACATTCCATCTTATTGATGTTATCCATTCACCTTATTGATGTTATCTATAACCCAAAGATATTTGGGTTGCTTTCTAGTTTGGGCATTTACAAATAAAGTTGCTATAAATATTCATGTGAAAGTTTTTTATGGACATAAGTTTTTAACTCATTTGGGTAAATAACAAAGAGCATAATTGCTAGATCATATGTTAAGAGTATGTTTCATATTATAAGAAACCGTTTGTCTTTCAAAGTGGCTGTACCATTTTGGATTCCCGCTGGCAATTAATGAGAGTTCCTCTTGCTACAAATTCTTGTCAGCATTTAGTATTGTCCGTGTATTGCATTTTCACTATTCTATTTTTTTATATCACTGGTTTTAGAACTCTGTTCTAATGTAAACATTTATAGAAAATTAAACTAAAATAAATTTATCTCTAAACATTGCTTTATCTACATCCCTTAAATTTTGGTAGATTGTAATTTATTATCACTTAGTTTTAAATATGCTTCAATTATTTTTGTGATTCCTTCTTCAAACTATAGATTTAGAATTACATTGTTTATTTTTCAAATATTTGATGATTTCAAGATATGTTACTGTTATTGACTTCTAATTTAATTTGGTTGTGGTCTGAAAACACATAATCTATATTAGTTTGACCTTTTAAAATATGTTCAGATTTATTTTACAACCCAGTATGCAGTCTTCTGTGGTGAATTTACTATGTGATCTTGAAAATAATATGTATTCTGAAGTTGGGCTAAGAGTTCAATAAATATAAATTAGATCAAGATGACTAATAAGAAAATACTGTCAGCCCAAAATGCTATATTCAACAAAAATATCATCCAAAAATGAAAATGAAATAAAGACATTTTCAGCTAAATGAAACAGGAATTATTGCCACCAGAACTGCACTACAAGAAATGCTAATAAAATTCAACAAGCTGAAGGGAAATGACACCAAGAGAAAACCTGGACCTATAGGCATTAATAAAGAACATTGAAAATTAAAAATGTTTAAGTAAATATAATGACATGTTTACTCTTTATTTAAAATACACATAACTATTTAAAGCAAAATCATAATACTGTCTTATAGAGTTTATAGTTTATATAAATAATGCCTATAACAGCATCATTCATTTACTTAGCTGCAGTAGCTATGGAAAAGAAACCAACAACTGAACTTGGTTGGTTGGATGAACAATGCAAAATGTCCAATAGTTGTTTAAAGCTAACATATGAATTTTCACCAGACTCTAGAAAAAAATTATATTAATAAAATAATTTCCATTTTGAACACTAACCCAACTTGAAAATCTTATGTAACTATGGAGTTGGGTAGCAGCTTCAAGAGGGCCTAGTATTTTAGATAATTTTAAGGCCCAACCAGTGAAAGCAGCTTATCTCAGGTCACAGATGAGACCAGGACCTGGGTTCCCAGACTCCTCATTAAATTATCTATTTGTGTCCCATTGGTTTCCTTCACTTTAAATTTTTAATATTTTTATCACTATATAATAGTTGCACATATTTTGGGGGTGCACCTGATACTTTGATATAGGTATACAATGTGTGAGGATCAAATCAGTGTAATTGGAATATACATCATCTCAAACATCTATCTTTTTAATGTTGGTAATATCACAATTCTTCTCTTCCAAGTATTTTGAAATATAGAATAAATTATTGTTAACTATAATTTTCCTACTGTGCTATCAAATACTGGAATTTATTCCTTCTATCTAACTGCATTTTTGTACCCATTAATTCACTTCTCTTCATTCCTCCTTCCCTTTCCAGCATCTGATAACCACCATTCTACTCTCTACCTCCATGAGGTCCACTTTTTAACTCTCACATATGAGTGAGAACATGTGATATTTGTCTTTCTGTGCCTGTCTTATTTTACTTAAAATAATGACCTTCAATCCCATTCATGTTGCGCAAATGACAGGATTTTATTCTTTTTATGGCTTAATAATTTTCTATTGTGTATATACACCACATTTTCTTTATACAGTCACCTGTTGTGGAACATTTAGGTTGATTCCAAATCTTGGCTATCGTGAATAGTGCTGCAATAAACAGGGAAGTGTAGAAACCTCTTTGACATACTGATTTCATTCCCTTTGTGTATATACCCAGTAGTGGGATTGCTGGATCATATGGTGGTTCTATTTTTAGTTTTTTGAGGAACCTCCATATTGTTTTCCATAAAGGCTGTACTACTTTACATTCCCACCAACAGTGTACAAGCACTCCTCTTTCTTAACATCCTAATCAGCATTTGTTATTTTTTGCCTTTTTGATAACAGCCATTTTATCTGGAGTGAGATGACATCTCAGTGTGCTTCACATTTGCATTTATCTGAAGATTAATGATGTTGAGCACTTTTTTCATATACTTGTTATCCATTGTATGTCTTCTTTTGAGAAATATCTATTCAGATCTTTTGCCTACCTTAAAATCAGATTTTTTGTTTGACTATTGAGTTGTTTGAGTTTCTTATACATACTAGATATTAGTTCCTTGTCAGATGAATATTTTTCACATAATTTCTCCCATTCTGTAGGTTGTCTCTTCACTTTGTTGATTGTTTTCTTTGCTGTGCAGGCAATTTTTATCTTGTTGTAATCCCATTTGTCAATTTTTGCCTTGATTGTCTGTGCTTTTGTGGTCTTGCCCCCAAAAATCTTTACCCAGACCAATGTCCTGTAGTTTCCCCAATGTTTTCTTCTAGTAGTCTTACAGTTTCAGGGTCTACCTTTAAGTCTAACCCATTTCTAATTTATTTTCAAGTTGATTTTGAAAGATCTTTATAGTTTTTATAAACAGTTTCTTACTTGGGTTTCCTCTAGGCAGAAATTACTTCCATTCCTTCTATCTCCCTTCGAATGCCTACATGTAATAGGGCTCTACAAATAACAGAGGCTTAAAAATTCTCATGAAGTGATTGAACCCTCATAAACTAAAATCCTTTGAAATAGTCTTCTGAAAGTTAAGAGACTTTAATGGTTATCTACGCAACAGGAAGAGGCATCTGTACCCTTAAAGAATAAGCAGAAAAAGGGAACTCTGAGGTGACTCAGTCATTGCATCTTCCTAAGCCATCCCCTGCCAGATTTGCTGATACATAGACAGCCTCTTATCCTCTCTAGAGTCAGCATGTGTTCTAGTTAAAAATATTTTCCTTTCAGCTCCTCTAAAATTTGGACTCTGTTTATAGTTAATAAATTAAACATGTTTCTCTAGGCTGTTATTTAAACCAGAACTTGAACCATGGCATTTTGTACAAAAAACAATACAAATGGCAATACTGCTATTTGTGGCAATTTTAACAAGCAACACCCATGTAATTCTCAACAAATTAGTATTTAACCAGAAAAAGCAACTGTTTTATTTTTCACATGATCATTTGAACTTCATTCTTTTTTTCATTATAATAAGCCTCTATGTTGTAGAAGACATGATTGTCCAGATAAATTTATCTGCCTCAAAGGCTTACTGATTAAAAATAAAGAACATAAAACACAAAATTAAAAGTTTTGCCAATTTTCAATCACCCAAGCAGTAATAATATTGAATTGAATAATTTTGTCAAATGCCTAGAAGCTTTTTAGCACACTTCCACTTATAAAAATTAAATAATGATTTTTGCTAATCATTTGAAAAATCTAATAATTCAAAGATGGTATTTCTTGCCATAAATTACCTAGATCCCTAATGTTCTTAATTTAATGTAAGAATTGCATAATATTGGTAGAATTTTCAAGCTAAAGAAATTATTCCTTACATTTTTTTCTACCTATTCCTTGCTTTTCATTTCGTCTGCCAACATCTTATTTCACTATTTTTTCTTTTGTTCTTAGATGAATATAATAGCTATGCCATTTGTTTCCTTGGCATAAGTCATGCAGCCCACTTCACCCTGCAAATTAGTCTTCCAAAAAAAATTTATTTCAAAAGTTTCCTTGCTTAAATTACATTAGTAATGCCCATTATTTACTCTATACAACCCAAATTCCTTAGCCTCACATTTAAGAATCCCATAATTCCCTCAATTTAGCTGCACCTACCACCACACCTGTTTATTCCATTCCAGCTGGACACATTTACTTTGTCATGTATTCCTCATCCCTATTTCTGATCCTGATGTACTGCTCTGGAAAGCAGAGCACCATGTAGCTGTCCTTTCCCCCATCCATCCAAACACTATTTTCTTCTATGGCCCAAAACATCTCTCAGGCTCAGTATGACTTGACATTTGATTTGTAACTCTTGCTGAGTTTTCTTCTTCTGTGTTTAATTAGTAATATTTGTGACCTCAAAAAAAGCTACTCTCTTAATTGTCCATATTTCTAACCTTCCTTAAAGATGATTTGAGATCAAGGGCCACTACCCCATCCTTTCATCTTTCTCTTCTACCCATGCAGTTATGAG
Organism: Piliocolobus tephrosceles; assembly: GCF_002776525.5. Lineage (NCBI taxonomy): Eukaryota > Metazoa > Chordata > Mammalia > Primates > Cercopithecidae > Piliocolobus > Piliocolobus tephrosceles. The sequence goes on along the minus strand of NC_045439.1, from coordinate 68,714,368 downwards.
CTAAAAAGACCCAGACCTAGCTCCCTTAATTATTTCTCTAAGCTGTCATTTTCTCATATGTGAAATGACGATAATAATAGCTCCTATGTCATATAATTACTGTGAGGATCAAAGGAGAAACCTATAAAAGGTGTTTAAAGCACCTGCTGCTTTGGTAGTAATTAGTATTTTATTTCATATTTTACTATTACTGCTTTATCCCCATCCTCCTCCTCCTTCTCCTCTTCTTTTTGTTTTTATTCTATGAAACCTCTTAAGGCCTGAAAGCAGTTTCCAAGAAGATGTGAGAGTGGCAGAGGTGTGTTTGGCTGTGGATCTAACTCACTTGCCCTTGCTCTCCACATTTCTCTATTTCTTTAAGCCCCGAGAAGTAAGGCCATTCATAACATGAAAGTTTTTTAAAAATGACACTTGGAGTTGAACTTTTGTTGGAAATAGCAAAAACAGGCCTTTACCCTGCTTTAGTCTGGCCTATAGAACTGAATAAGCACTGCTGCAAAAGTCACTGGTTGGAGAATTTGCAATAATGAGATCCCAGTCATTCATGCATGGTGAGTACTGTTTGGATCTCATTAACAGAGATATTAGCATATTGAAAACCGTCTTCAGATAAGGTCAAAAAAGCAGAGACTAGGCTGTGCAGGCATTTCAGATGTAGCATTGCTACCTGCTTGGGAAGATCACAGAGTGACCTTTCATTGCAGACAATTGTACTAAAAGCTGAGCCTCTGCTATATGAAATCAACTGCTAAGTCATTTCTACTGTGCCAAAATTTTAGACTGAGCTAATTTAAGATAAACATAGCTCTTTCACAGAGACTCTCTACGGAAAGTTGCTTTTGTCTTTCTTCTTTTACTTTCTTCCCTTCCCTTCCCTTTATTTGTTTGTGATATGAATTTGCTGCTTAAAGTAAAACATGTGACTCTACCCGTTTTTCTGATTTACAAATATATGGCTGTCAATATCTCTTCAGTATTTGGGGTATAGTGCACAATTTGAAAAAACTTTACACAGAATTTACTCCCACCAGTTATTTGAATGTGGAATACTCTTCTGAGAAGTTTCAAAGGTATTCATGACTTAGAAAACTGCACCAATTGATACTTACAACACTCCAGAGTTTTATTTTTGCCTCTCTCTTAAGTTTTATCTCCCAGAACTTCCTATGGCAAACCTGTGTTTCAGTCTAAATCATTCATTCATTCAAGGCATAGTTATTGAACACCTACTCTGAGTCAAGCCCTATCCTAAGTACTGAGAATTTAGTGATAACAGTGCCTGAGCTGGTGGGACTTAGAAACCAGAAAAAGAGGCAGATATTAAAATAAATTACTAAAAATTTTAATTACAATTGTGATAAGTACAACACAAATATACAGTGTGCAGTGGCAATTTGTAACAGAGCACTTCACCAAGTGTCTGGAGATTAGACTTGTAGAAAATTATGTATAAACCAGACTGTAGTATTTAGTGGGTGTTAGGTAAAAGTAGAATGGGCAATAGTAATGTTTCAGGACTAGATCCACACATCTGAGTCTAAAGATTCTAGGGTTGGAACTCTTTTTGACAAGTCTCTAATCTTAATCTGATGGGTGTTTAGGCCAATTACCTGGTATATTCTCAAACAGGTTCAAACCCCATTTGGGTTTCTTAATTGATTATTTTTATTTTTATGGATTTAAGGGTACAACTACAGTTGTGTTATGTGGCTATGTCATGTAGTGGTGAAGTCTGGGCTTTTAGAGTACCCATCACCTAAAGAGTGTACATTGTACCCAATAGGTAGTATTTCATCCTTCATACCCCTCACCACCAAAAGATAGAGACCCATCTTTTGGAATCTCCAATGTCTATTATTCCACTCCATATGTCTGTGTGTACCCATTGTTTAGCTCCCAATTATAAATGACCACATAGGGTATTTGATTCTCTGTTTCTGAGTTATTTCACTAAAGATAAGGGTCTACTGTTCCATCTGTGTTGCTGCAAAAGACATGATTGCATTTTTTATGGCTAAGTAGGATTCCATAATGGATAGATACATAGATAGATAGATAGATAGATAGATAGATAGATAGATCACACATATGCCATATTTTTGATCCAGTCATCTATTGATGATCACTTAGGTTGATTACATGATTTTGCTATTGTGAATATTGCTACAGTGAACACAGGAGTGCAGATGTCTTTTTGATCAAATTATTTTTTCCTTTGGATAGATATTCAGTAGTGGAATTACTGGATCAAATGGTAGTTCTATTTTTAGTTCCTTGAGAAATCTCCATACTGTTATCTATAGAGGTTATACTAATTTAGATTACAACCAACAGTGTATACAAATGTTCCCCTTTCTCTGCATCCTTGCCAACATCTGTTGGCTTTGTATTTTTAATAATAAACATTGGAAGTGGTGTAAGATGGTATTTCAGTGTGGTTTTAGTTTGTATTTCTCTGGTGGTTAGTGATGTTGAGAATTTTTTATATACTTGTTGGCTGCCTGTATGTCTTCTTTTGAAAGATGTCTTTTGCACAATTTTAATGTTTTTTTTTTTTTTCTTGAGTTCTTTGTAGATTCTGAATATCAGCAATTGGTTGGATGCATTGTTTGCAAATATTTTCTTCCATTCTTTAGGTTATCTGTTTACTGTTGATTATTTCTCTTGCTGTGCAGAAGCTTTTTAGCTAATTTGTTCCCTTTGTCTGTTTTTGTGTTTGTTGCATTTCCTTTGGAGGACTTAGTCATAAATTCTTTGCCTAGACCAATGAACAAAAGACTTTTCCCTAGGTTTTCTTGTAATATTTTCCATAATTTCAGGTTTTACATTGGCGAGAGATCAGAGTCCGGATTAATTCTTGTGCATATGGCTCTCCAATTTTCCCAGCACTATTTATTGTATAGGATGTCCTTTCCCCAGTCCCTATTTTGTCGACTTTGTCAAAGAACAGTTAGTTGTAGATATGTGGCTTTATTTCTGGGTTTTCCATTCTGTTCCATTGATCTATGTGTCTATTTTTATAAGCCAGTACATGTTGTTGGGTTTGGGTTACTATAATCTTATAGTGTAATTCAAACTGAAGTAATTTTTTACCTCCAGTTGTATTATTTTTGCTTAGAAATGCTTTGGCTGTTCAAGCTCTTTTTGGTTCCATATGAATATTAGGAATTTTGTTTATAACTATGTGAAAAATGACACTGGTAATTTGATAGAAATTTCATTGAATCTGTAGACTACATTAGACATTATTGTTATTTTAACAATATTGATTCTTTTGATCCATGAGCATGGGATGTTTTATTATTTATTTGTGTCATCTCTGATTTCTTTCATCAGTGTTTTGTAGTTCTCCTTTTGGAGATTTTTTTACCTCCTTGGTTAAATTTTTTTCTATGTATTGTTTTTTGTAGCTATTGTAAATGGGATTGAGTTCTTGACTTGGTTCTCAACTTGATAATTACTGCTGTATAGAAATGCTACTGATTTTTGCATGTTGATTTTGTATGTTGAAACTTTACAGAAGTCATTTATCAAATCTAGGACGGTTTTGGAAGAGTCTTTAGGGTTGTCTTGGTATCATCAGCAAACAGGGATGATTTTACTTCCTCTTTTTAAATTTTGATCCCTTTCACTTCTTTCTACTGCCTGATTGCTCTAGCTAGGACTTCCAGTGTCTTGTTGAATAGGAATGGTGAAAGTAGGCATTCTTGTCTTGTTCCAGTTATCAGGAGGAATGCTTTCAACATTTTCTCATTCAGCATGATGTTGGCTATAGGTTTGTCATATCTATATGACGTATGTTCCTTCTATGCCTAGTTTAGTAAAATTTTTAAATCATAAAAGAATGCAGAATTTTATCAAATGCTTTTTCTGCATCTATTGATATGATAATATCATTATTGTTTTTAATTCTGTTTATGTAGTAAATCACATATATTGACTGGCATATGTTGAACCAACCTTGCATCGTGGAATAAAAGTCACTTGATAATGGTGTATTACTTCTTTGATGTGCTGTTGGATTCAGTTTGTTAGTATTTTCTTGTGGATTTTTGTATCCATGTTCATCAAAGATATTGGTCTGTATTTTTCTTTTTTGTTGTTGTTCTTGTTTCTTTTCCTGGCTTTGGTGTAAGTGTAATACCAGCTTTGCAGAATGAGTTAAGGGGGATTCCCTCCTCCTTGAGTTTCTCAGCCAGTTTCAGAAGGACTGGTATCATTAGTGCAAAAGTGATTTCAGTTTTTGCCATTACCTTCAATGGCAAACTCCACAATTACTTTTGCACCTAATAGTTCTTCCTTGTACATCTGGTAGAATTTAGCTGTGAATCTGCCTGGTCCTGGGCTTTGCTGTTGTTGTTGTTGTTGTTGTTGTTGTTGTTGTTGTTGTTGTTGGGAGATGTTTTTTACTACTGATTCAAGTTCTCTATTTATTATTGGTCTGTCCAGAATTTCTATTTCTTCCTGTTTCAATATTTGGAGGTTATATGTTTCCTCTAGAAACCAGAGCTATTTCCTCTAGGTTTTCTAATCTGTCAGTGCATAGTTGTTCATAAGTCTCTGACAATCTTCTGTATTTCTGTTGTATCAGCTGTAATGACACATTTGTCATTTCAGATTGTGCTTATTTTAATCTTACTTCTTGGTTAATCTAGCTAGCAATCTATCAATTTTGTTTATCTTTTCAAAAAAACTATTTTTCATTTCACTGATGCTTTTTATTTTTTATTTTTTTACTTTTTCTATTTGTCAATTTCATTTAGAACTGCTCTGATCTTTGTTATTTCTTTTCTTCTACTAACTTTAGGTGTGGCTTGTTCTTGTTTTCCTAATCCCTTGAGGTGTGACATTAGGTTATTAATTTGAGATCTTTCTACCTTTTTGATGTAGGGATTTAATTCTATAAATACTCCCTAAGTACTGCTTGTGCTGTATCCCAAAGGTTTGGTTGTTGTGAAGCAGATAATTTAACTTCCATGTATTATTTTGAGAGTCCCATTTGGTATTGATTTCTAGTTTTATTCCACTGTGGTTCCAGAGGTTACTTGATGTGATTTTTATTTTTAAAAATGTATTTAGACTTGCCTTGAGGCCTAGCATACAGTCAATTTTTGACTATGTCCCACGCACAGATGAGAAGAGTATATGTCCTGTAATCATAGGGTAGAATGTTCTGTAAATGTGTGTTAGGTCTATTTGGTCCAGAATACAATTTAAATCCAGAGTTTTTTGTTGATTTTCTGCCTTGGTGATTTCTCTAGTGCTGTCAGTTTGATATTGAAGATCACAGTATTATTGTATTGCCTTCTGTATTTTTCTTAGGTCTAGTAGTATTTGTTTTATGAACCTGGGTGCTCCAGTGTTGGGTGCATATAAATTTAGAGTTGTTATATCTTCTTATTTAACTAATATCTTTATCATGATATAATGGCCCTTAAAAAAAAACTGTAGTGGATTTAGAGTCTGTTTTACCTGATAAAAGTACAGCTACCCCTGCTTATTTTTGGTTTCCATTTGTGTGGAATAACTTTTTCTACTCCTTTCCTTTGAACCTGTAAATGTATTTATAAGTTAGGTGGGTTTCTTGTATGCAACCAATTGTTGGATTTTGATTTTTTAATCTGTTCCAGCAGCCTATATATTTTATATGGACCATTTAGTTCATTTATGTTTAAGGTTAATGTTGATATGTGAAATTTTCTTCATGTCATAACGTTGTTACCTAATTATTTTTGCACTCTTGATTGTGCAACTGCTTTATAAGACTGTGGGTGTTGCACTTGCCTGTGTTTTTTATGATGGTGAGTATTGTCCATCTATTTCCATATTTAGAGCTCTTTTGAGCATTTCTTTTTTCTTGTAGAATTGATCTAGTGGTGACAAATTCCCTTTTGTGTGTGTGTGGTTGGGGGGTCTGAGAACAACTTCATTTTTCCTTCCTTCGTGAAGCTTGGTTTAGCAGGATGTAAAATTCCTGACTGGCATTTTTTTAAGAAGACTGAAAATAGTACCCCAATCTCTTCTGCCTTGTAAGATTCCTGCTGAGAACTCTGCTGTTAGTGTGATGGGATTTCTTTATAGGTGATTAGACACTTCTCTGTGGTCACTTTCAGTACTCTTTCCTTCAGATTGACTTTGGAAAAGCTTATGATTATAAGCTTTAGTGAAGCTTGTCTTTCAAGGTATCCTGTGGTTCTCTGAGCTTCCTTTATCTGGATGTCTGTATCTCTTTCAAAGCCTGTTTCAAAGTACATAAATATTCAAACACAATCCCTTAAATATTTCCCTTGAAAGTATGATGATCTCCATGTCTGAGTCATGCACTCAGTCATCCTTAACTATTGCCTATTCTGGGTTCAGTATCACCTGTCACTGATACAGAACCTCTAAGGCATGCTCCAGGATCCTAAGATTTCTTCTTCTATGTGACATCTTTATGTCCCGAAATTCTGTATCTGGAAGGTCACAATTGCTTCTTTCAAACAACCTTCTCTACCACCTGTCCCCTTATATTAGTCTGTGTTTCAAGTGTCATATCTAGGGGTGGTAATAAGTGTTCTCCTGACACAGGTTACTGCAACTGTGGCTTCCAAGTACCTTTCCCCTCCTTAAAAAATCAAAATCAACATAGGGACTGTAAAGATCATCTTTGATGAATCTCTCTTTCCAATTTTTATTTTGTGAATAGAAAAGACAATAACAGAATCAGTAAAGCACTAGAAGGTATACTTCCCCTCTTTTCCTTCCTTTTGTGAAGAGTGTATAACTTTACAAGGGTTTTCAAAGTCATTCTCATCACAACACACTAGTGTGCTCCATATTAGGGACTCCTGAAAGACCATGCTGTTTCCTGAGTACCAGTCAAATTTTCAGCAATTGTCTCCAATTTTTTTTTGCCCCATTCTGAGCAACAACAACCAAACTTTGAAGCAGATCTGGTTTTGGTGGGGATGGTAGTAAATCCTAGTAAATCTCTATATGTAGTAGATGTAAAATACAGTCCACAAACTTATATGAACAAAAAATAACAAACTATTCCAATTCCTTCAAATCCAATCAAACCCTGAGCCCCTAGTCTTTTCAAATATAAGTGAAGCTCTTTTGTCCAGGTTGTTTCAAAGATATGGGGCCAGGGAGATCCCTCCAAGCCTATTACTGACTCACCCTAGCTTACACTCTGATGCCCATTGTCCAGTCTACACAGATTCTGTAGATCAGATGGTTCTACTTCTGTGCTTATATAGAATCCAGGAACATGTACCAAGGTCAGAATGTTCAGTCCCTATGTTCCTATCTCCTTAAATAAATCATACACACAGATATCCTTCTAGGGCCTACCATCCCTTCGAGGGACTCACACTAAGTAAGTCCTGCTCCCTAGATCCTCCTGTACTTTCATATCCCACTGCAGACTTTGGCTTTGGATAAATTACTCACTCTTTTCTCACTGATATTTCCAGCCCTGCACACAAGTCTTCAACAAGGAAAAAAAGTTATTAAACGTTATCTTCAGTGAACAGGGTAGGAAAAATGTTACCACATGATAATATTTTAATAAATTATCTGCTGGTGCTATAAATGACCCATTCATCCTCTTCATTACTATAGCACACTGTACCTTATTACTTCTGGCCTTGTGATATCTGTGTGTGTGAATATGTTGTGCATACACACATATACATCTTTATTTTTCTAACAGTTAAGAAGATTTTGTGTTAGTCTGTTTTCACATTGCTGACAAAGGCATACCCATGACTGGGAAGAAAAAGAAGTTTAATCGGACTTACAGTTTCACATGGCTGGGGATGCCTCAGAATCATGGCAGGAGGTGAAAGGCACTTCTTACATGGTGGCAGCAAGAGAAAATGAGGAAGAAACAAAAGCAGAAACCGCTGATAAACCCATCAGCTCTCATGAGACTTATTCACTATCCCAAGAATAGTACAAGAAAGACTGGCCCCCATGATTCAATTACCTCCCCCTAGGTCCCTCCCACCACACAAGGGAATTATGGGAGTACAATTCAAGATGAGATTTGGGTAGGGACACAGAGTTAAACCATATCAGATTTGTAAAGGCAGTCAATATAAATTATTCTTTTATAAACCCTCATAATAACTATTGTAAAATAGACTCTGAATAACTATTGAAAAAGTGAATGGATACATGTTTATAAAATAATGCTATTTTAACTTTTAAATGTAGATGATGCTTTCCAAGTAGAAAAAAATAAGACTAAAAAAGCTGAAAAGGCAATTCATTTTATCCTAAAGTTGTTTAACTGTCAACAAACATCATTCTAAGTGTACATGCTCAAAGGACTACATGTCGTGTAGAGTATTATATATATGACCAAACTGGGTAATAGGCCAAGAATCATTATTTAGAATTAGCAACTCAGTCATTGGGAAAATGTCCTTGTCTCAAGGCCATCAGGAAACCAATTTACATTCTTATCTCCCAAACCAAAAGATCTTGAATTGTTGTCTAAGCCAAGTATAAACAAGACCTAGAAATGTTATACTGCAAGTTTCCTTCCTAAGGACAAATACCATGTCCTTACCAACAAAAGATAATTAGATGACAGTATTGCGTGGATATATTATGGATGCATTGCACTGATCTTCACAAAACTGCATATTGCTTTGCTTGTAGCATTTCATAACAAATTTTATATGTCCAGTTCACCCTAGTGAGGCTAGCAAATATCTTGGTTTAGAGAACTGAAATTTGTTTCACATTTAAATCAAGAGACAAGTAACATAAGGAAATACTTCACAGAGACATAAAATTTCTTAAGAGTTTGGAGCTCAAATGTTTTCCTTTATTTTATGCTCCCAAGAATTAATTATTACAGGGCATTCATATAGAAATACACAGCAGGACAAGATGAACTATGTTTAGGCTTCTTAGAAATACATTTGCTTTCATTAAAGAACCACTTTCTTTTTCTGTCTTAACCTTAAGTCATCTTGTCACATTGTTAAATTAAGACATTTCCTAAATATTTTAGTGTCAAATAAAACCATCACCCTCATTAACTTGAGGAAATGGAAAAGATCAAATTGATGAGAAGTGTCAAGAGTTCTAAGTTTTCCATTTTGATTGTGGCAAATAGCCCAGCTCCATGCTAGTCGTTAATAGCAAAAATAAACTTATAATGCTCATGTTCACACACATACCAGTATTAAAGTGTGTGTGTGTGTGTGTGTGTGTGTAATGGTGGTGATGTTTTGAACTCTCCCTCAGGCATCTGGTATTCAAGCTTTCTCAGCATTTTTTACTTGAGAATAAATCATTTTGGGAAAGCATTAAAAACACAGCAAAAGTCAGTGTAACATAAACAACATTCTTAATCCTACAGCAATGTACTTTGGCCCTGGACACCTGCTCTCCAAAAAAAAAAAAAAACTGAGATTACATTTTCTTTTGAATCTACCAAAATACATTTTTATGTCATTTGCTTAGTAATGGACTAAATATGCAAATCCTTGAGGTATTCATCTCCCTACTTCAATACCAACAATAAAATAAAATCCCTTGATCCAGGCAGCAAATGTTAATAAACTTCTCATAGGTGGTAATTATTGCTGACCACAAAATACTAGTCCTAACAGCATCCCAGTAAACAAAAAGTGGTACTAGGCCTGTGGAAGAGGCTAAGTTATACTGCATAATCATGCAAGAAGGAGATAAGATTGAATACGGAGGAAAAGGGAGTTCTAACAGTACATGGGACTTATATTTTAAGGAAAGGTTAGGACAAAAGCATGAGGGCATAACTAATGAATCGTTTTGAATTTTATGACTCAAAGTTTGGCTTACAAAGTGTATGCTGGAATTGCATTTCCCCACTTCTTTGATGAGGACAAATCTCTTTTTAACTGCAGTGAACATTCAGCAGCTCAACGTATGGCATGATCATTAAATCAATGAGCCAGCTTTTAGAAGCAGCCTTATGATAATGAGCCACTCACAGCTATCTCCCTTTGTAGTACTCAGCCATTCTTTTCTTTTACTTTGCTCTTCTGACCTCAGCATCAGTACTTTATTTTACTACTACAAAGAAGATATTTTGAGAGCCAATTCAACCTTTAGCTGCACGTTCTCCAACTATGATTTTACCCCATAATGTCAAAGAATGTTCTTAAAGAAAAAAGCTGAAAGAATAAAAATTCTTGTTCTGGCTTCAACATTTTTCACTAACACTAGATCCTTCATTTGCATAAGTTCTTAAATAACCAAAACAATCAATCAACAAATATTTATTATGTATCAACTTTACTCAAGGCAATAAGGTAGCTACAGAGTGTACACAGATGAATAAATCACATTCTAACTATCTAAAAGCTTATACAGTTGTCCCTCAGTATCCGTAGCAGACTGTTTCCAGGACCACCACAAATTCCAAAATCCACAGATGCTCAAGGCCCCTATGAAAATCATGTAGTAATTGCATATAATCGATGCACATCCCCCCCAAATATTTTAAATCGTCTCTGGATTACTTATAACACCTAATACAATATAAATGCTATGTAAATAGTTGTCCTACTGCATTTTTATTTGTATTTTTACTGCTGTTATTTATTTATTAAAATATTTTTGATCCTCGGTTGGCTGGATCTGCAGATGTAGAGGGCCCAAATGTACTATAATTCAAGAATGGCAAATATGTAGTAAACATACCATTATTCACTTCTCCTGGGCCAGTGCAGATATTTCTAATCAATGTGAGTATAATATGCTGCTGATCTCCAGGGTTACCTCAGAGTCCTTCTCAATGTTTGCAATCAGCATCCAAGATGAAATTTATTTACTACTGATGATCCAAATGAAGACATTGGATAGCTATTAAAGAAAACAACTGACATACAGTTTAAGGTGTACCTTTAATGGATAATAGAAATGAAGTGCCATAGAATGGCAAAGGAAGAATCAGCCACTAAGGATGGAAAAAGTAATTTTTCCAAAGGATTTAGGACCTCTGCCATGTGGCTTCAAAACACAAATTGAATTTAGCTAGAGAAAATGAAGGAGAACAGTTCAGATAAGAAGAATGGCAACAAAGACACAGAGGTGATAATGAGCAAAACAAGCTTAGGAGATACAAGCTTAGGAGATAGTTGAGAGCAGGTCAGCTTGACTAGAGCAAATATTTATGTGGAGAATAGCAGTAAATACAATTAGAAAGGAAGTTTGGGAGTCAATTGCAAAGGTCCCCAAATGCCATGCTTGGGTGCTTGAGCTTTTTATCTACTTATTCAATCCTAACTTGAATTGACTAGGATCCAAAATAGCTATAATTGGGTTGATAGCTCAAGATACCCAAAATAGAGTTTGAGGTAGTTGTTCTCCATTGATCCCTCAGCTCCAATTTCAGCCCTTCTCTACTTTGTTCTGTGTCACAGAATGCTAAGCTCTTTGGGATGTATCCTAGGCTCTTTCTCACTCTTCAACTTGTAAATGGTTTCAGTAAAGACACCAAGAGAAGATCAGAAGGCAGGATGAGACTGCAGGTGTTTATTAAAAGCCCCACACCCTCTCTGCTAGACTGTGATTTTGGCAGCGGCTTGGTTCCTCTATATAAGGTGGCCTCTCATCCACCACTGCATTAGTTTGTTCTCATGCTGCTATGAAGAAATACCCAAGACTGCGTAATGAATAAAGGAAAGAAGTTTAATTGACTCACAGTTCCTCAGGACTAGAGAAGCTTCAGGAAACTTATAATCATAGTGGAAGAAGAAGCAATTACGTCCTTCGTCATGTGGCAGGAGAAAGGAGAAGTGCCCAGCAGAGGGGGGAAAGCCCTTCATAAAACCATCAGATCTTGTGATAACTCACTCACTATCACAAGAACAGCATGAGGGTAACTGCCCCCATGATTCAATTACCTCCCACCAGGTTCTCCCATGACATGGGGGGATTATGGGAGCAATAATTCAAAATGAGATTTGGGTGAGAACACAGCCAAACCATATTATTCCGCCTGGCACCTCCCAAATCTCATATCCTCAGATTTCAAAACATAATCATGCCTTTCCAACAGTCCCTGAAAGTCTTAGCTCATTCCAGCATTTACCCAAAAGTCCAAGTCCAAAGTTTCACCTGAGACAAGGCAAGTTCTTTCCACCTACTAGCCTGTAAAATCAAAAGCAAGTTAGTTACTTCCTACATACATTGGGGATACAGGTATTGGATAAATACACCCATTCCAAATGGGAGAAATCGGCCAAAACAAAGGGGCTATAGGCCAAATGAAAGTCCAGTATCCAATAGGGCAATTAGTAAACCTTAAAGTTTCAAAATAATATCCTTTGACTTCATGTCTCACATCCAGGTCACACTGATCTAAGAGGTGGGCCCCCACAGGCTTGAGCAGCCCCACTTCTGTGGCTTTGCATGGTACAGCCCCCATCCCGGCTGCTTTCACAGGTTGGTGTTGAGTGTCTAAAGCTTTTCCAGGCCTACTGTGCAAGTTGTCAGTGAATGTACCATTCTGGGGTCTGGAGGAAGGTGGCGTTCTTCTCACAGCTCAACTAGGCAGTTCCCCAGTGGAGACTCTGTGTGGATGCTTCAACTGATATTTCCCTTCCACACTGCCCCAACAGAGGTTATCCATTAAGGTTCCACCACTGCAGCAAACTTCTGCCTGGACATCCAAATGTTTCCATACATCCTCTGAAATCCAGGCAGAGGTTCCCAAACCTCAATTCTTGACTTTGGTGCACCTGCAGGCCCAATACCATGCAAAAGCTGCCAAGGCTTGGAACTTGCACCACCTGAAGCAACAGCCTGAGCGATATGATGGCCCATTTTAGCCACGGCTGGAGCTGAAACAACAGGGATGCAGGGCACCATGGTGGTCCTGAGGCTGCATAGAGCATTGGAGTCCCCAGCCTAGGAAACCATTTTTCTCTCCTAGGCTCTGGACGTGATGGGAGACGCTGCTGTGAAGGTATCTGACATACCCTGGAGACATTTTCCCCATGGTCTTGGGACTTAACATTAGGTTCCTTGCTACTTATGCAAATTTCTGCAGCCAGCTTGAAATTCTCCCCAGAAAATGGGTTTTTCTTTTCTATCACATTGTCAGGCTACAAATTTTCCAAAGTTTTATGCTCTGCTTCTTCTTGAACACTGTGCCACTAAGAAATTTCTTCCATCAGATACCCTAAATCATCTCTGTCAAGTTCAATGTTCCACAAATCTCTAGTACAGTGGTAAAATGCCACCAGTCTGTTTGCTAAAGCATAGCAAGAATCACCTTTATTCCAATTCCCAAGAAGTTCCTCATCTCCATCTGAGATCACCTTAGCTGGACTTCATTGTCCATATCATTATCAGCAATTTGGTGGAAGCCATTCAACAAGTCTCTAGGAAGTTCCAAACTTTCCCACATTTTCCTGTCTTCTTCTGAGCTCTCCAGACTGTTCCAACCTCTGCCTGTTACCCAGCTCTAAAGTTGCTTCCACATTTTTGGGTATCCTTATAGCAGCACCCCACTATCTCCCAGTACCAATTTACTATAGTAGTCTGTTCTCATGCGGCATGAAGAAATACCTGAGACTGGGTAATTTATAAAGGAAAGAGGCTTAATTACCTTGCAGTACCGCAGGACTGGGGAGGCCTTAGGAAACTTATAATCATGGTGGAAGGGGAAGCAAACACATCCTTCTTCACCTAGCATGAGGAAAGATAGTGCTGAGCGAAGGGGGAAAAGCCCTTTATAAAACATCAGATCTCGTGATAACTTACTCAATATCATGAGAACAGCATGGGGGTAACCACCCCTATGATTCAATTACCTCCCACAAGTTCCCGTTCACGACATGTGGGGATTATGGGAACTACAATTCAAGATAAGATATGGGTGAGGACACACCCAAATGATATCAGCCACTAGATCTCTCACCAAGTTGCAGTAACTCTACTCCCTCTCCTTGCCCTTTTAGGCATAGAACTGGTAACAGCACCTTGTTGCTAATTGCTAGGTACTGAGGACTAAACTCTGATTTTCTATCTTGCCCAAATTCTTACATAGGGGGTCTAGGGAGTCATACCCTACAAACCATAAATTCTCATCAGATGGTTTTATTTGACCCTATATATTGTGACTTACTTTTCAGTCTGACTCTGGCATAACATTATGAGACAAGGAAAAAATATTTAACCCAGAATATATTTCCTTGCCATACCTTAAAATTTTCCTGCAAAGTCTCTTGTGGGGAAAATCCACATCTTATAGAGAATCCCCTTTCTTCTTTGTTTTCTTTCCTTCTTTCCAGATTCAGGAGAAAGTCAACTAAAAGCCAGGCACCCTTTTAGGTCCAATAAAAAACATTTTACAATCTGCTCTGTCTCTGCAGTCTTCTATCTGAGAGATTCCTCTGCACAATAAAACTTCATCTCCACAATCCTCTGTCTTAACCTGAGCATTCCTTTCCATAGTCCCAGGTCTTCACATAAACTCAAACAATTGTTAACCAGAAAATATCTAAATGTACATATAGCCTGGAAGCCCCCACTTTGAGTTGTCTCACCTTTCTGAACAAAACCACTTTCTAAATATATTTTATTGATGTCTCATGCCTCCCTAAAATATATAAAACCAGGCTGTATCCTGACCACCTTGGGCACATGTTCTCAGGATCTCTGATATTGCCTGTCACTGGCCAACATCACTCATATTTGGCTCAGAATAAATCTCTTCAAATATTTTACAGAGTTTGACTCTTTTGTCAACACTACTTTACCACCTTTTTTAAGTTAGCTTTCTTAACCTGCCACACCTCCATAAATTGTCCCCTTTTTAAAGACAGGATCTCTCCCCATCACTCAGGCTGGAGTGCGATGGTGCAATCATGGTTCACTGAAACTCTGACCTCCTGGGCTCAAGTGATCCTCCTGCCTCAGCCTCCCAAATAGCTGGGACTACAGGGCCATGCCACCATGCCTGGCTAAATTTTTTTAATGTCTTTATAGATACAGAGTCTCACTATGTTGCCCAGGTAGGTCTTGAACTCCTGGCCTCAAGCAATTCTCCCACCTTGGCCTGCCAAAGTGCTGGGATTACAGGCATGAGCACCATGTCATGGATTAGATCTTAAATAGGATTCTGACTGTTACAAAACTCAACTCTTTGTTAAAGCATCATCAGCCATATAATAGTAATGTCACTTTTACTCCAACTTGAACTATTAAGGATTGAATAGCTCTGTACCAAATGATTCACTCCTTTGGGAAGTTCTCCATCCCTTCCCTCATACATGTGTAGCCTGTGAACATCATAAGACAAAATGGAAACTAGGTTCATTCCATTTGACAATGCTAGTAGGTTGGTAACAGAAGCCTATGAAACCACATCAGCTTCATCAGGATACATTTTCACAATTGATGAATGATACACGCTTTGGGAACAGTGGGTCTTTTTTGCTTATCTATATTGCCTCACACACCCAAAATATTTTTTGTATCTGTATGTTTTTTATTGTCAAAGCTCTAGTAAAAATACTAGAAATGTCAGAATCAAGATCCAACTATGTTAATGAGCTCTGTGTGAGTTTCACACTGAAGATCAGCTAATTGGCTGTCACTTTTGGATCACCTGGAAGATCCTAAACTTTGATGAGCATTTTCTGGCCCCTGACTGTGACTGACACATGCTTCTTAAGCCCAAAATCTTCTGTAGCCTCTTTCTTTATTAGGGCTTTCCTACATACATCTTTTAAGGCAAATGATTCCATGTAGGGTCATGGTCAATACAAGTGAGGATATACCAGGGGAAAACTGCCTGACTAGCAACCCAGGTCTTACCAATTCCAAAGTTTTTCCCATGTGTCTGTTGCTTAACACTTTACTTTCTATGTGAAAAAAAGCTATTTTACTTTCTATGTATTTTTATATAACTTGCCCCGTCAGTGCATTACTGTTCAATGTCCACGCCTCTAATGCTGCATTGTCTCAGTCAATTTAGGGACCCCACTGGGAAGACAGTCCAGCCAAATCTTTAAAGGTACTAATCTAAGAGAACCTAATAGAATATAGCCCTGACTTGTTTGTTGTAATTCATAATGTGTCACTTTTCAGACTCTAAGTTTCACTGGGTTCTAACTGGAACAATTTTGAAAGGTTTCTGTTGTCAGAAGTTAAATTAGTTTATTTGTTGTTTTTTAAGTTGATTAAATTGACTACCACTTGACATTTTTTGGAAAAGAACTCAGAACTTTTCATCAACATTCAAGTCTGATATGTTCTACCCTATCTTAGAAAATAGATTTAGTACCATCTGGTTTGTTATAGAAAAATATTGCAGCAGCATTTGACTCCAAGGAAATAGACTCAGAAATCAGAAATGTGAAAAACGCTTTCATAGTTTTCATTTCCTTCGATGTAATGAAATCCTAGTGCACAGTTTTGTAAATTTAGGTCTAAGACATATGGGTCTATCAAAATGCTACCAGGAAGGAATAGGTTTAGTATATTATTGAAGTATCCAAACATTGAGCACTCAGTAGATACCAAAGAGGCTTTAAACAAAATAATTTACAAAGACAAGTCTTACATCACTTGGATTGCTGATGCCTGGATGGGATATATTTTTTATATACCCTTGGTTCTCAGTTCTTCTAATCAGCCATAATAATTGAGCTTGATGTCATAAATAAAAAACTAAGAGTACTTTATGGCATTCACAGGAAGCCCTAACCAAAAAAAAAAAATAGCGTCATGCTTAATTCATTTCCTAATTTTCTGATTGATTCTTTATAGAGCCACTTATGGAGACTAATTCCTATTACTTCAAGAGTTTAGGGGAAATGTTTCAACTTTAGTATTTTCCATGTTCTAACCATTTTGTTGGCATGACTCACAATCAACAAATTCAGTTACTGTAGGAAATTGTGGCTAGCACTTTTGACACCACTAATGCAATAAGTTAACAAACTATACATGGCATATATCTTTACTGCCTGATCACCAACTATGACAGCTTTTTAAGTCATCCTTATCCTTATTTATCCAGCCAGCACACTCATCTTCCAGTAGTTGTACATTATTTTATCCAGCACAGGAACAATGCACCTAGAATAATTTTTTGACAAAGAGTTTGAGGTCTTCTCAGACTGTATCTTTCCCCTGAGAACCTTTTATACCTTCTAACTCTGGTGTCACATTAATGAGAACAGGTGGTGTTGGGCTTATCACTTTTAGTATAAACAAGCCTTCCAAGCCTAGCATCGTGCATACCATTTATCTAGAGATCTTCTAGCAACTTGACACTTTTAGCACACCTTTGAGCCAAAAACCCATAAATGCTGGAAAATATTCATCTATATGTATCATTCTTTCTCAAAGATGGCACTCCTGGGAATGTCTTCAGTACAATGGAGGTAAAAAAGATCAAGCAAAGTATCCTGTGCAGTCTCTTCTTACTTGTAAATCTTCTAAGTGCCAAATTTTGTCTTAAGAGAGCGATTCTCAAAACTGTGAAATGAAGGAGCAGAATGACCTATGCAGAGTGGATGTTTAATAAATGTTTGCTGGTTAAGTGATGCGATGATATAAGTAAGAGACAAATAAATTGTATTAGTTTCCTAGGGATGCCCTTACTAAGTATCCCAAACTGAATAGCTTAAAACATAAGAAATTTATTCTCGCACAGTTCTGGAGGCCAAAAATCCAAAATCATGTTGTAATCATGTCCATGGTTGCTCTGAGACTCTGGGTAGAATCTCTCCTTGCCTATTCCCAGTCTCCAGGAATAAACATCAAATCTTTCTATACCTTGGCTTTCAACTGCATCACTCCAATCTCTTCCCCTGTCATCCTACGGTGCTCTCCCTGTATGTTTTCATCTTAACATGGCATTTTTCCTCTTCCTAGAATGACATAGTCATATTGGAGTAGAGTCCACCTAATGACCTCTTCTTTACTTGATTACATCTGCAAAGACTCATTTCTAAATAAGGTCACATTCATAGGTACTGGATGTTAGGACTGCAATTTTTTTTTTGGAGAGGTAGACACAATTCAACCCCTAACACAAGGGCACAGGGATGCATATAGAATAGAAACATTCCTTAGAGCATTTCTGAAAATAACTCTTAATACTGGTATATTAAATGCTATAATACGTTCTAAGCCCACATATTTGAGTTGGGTCTCTGAAGTGTTACTTTTGTTATCCTTATTTCCTAAATTTCTACTTTTTATTTCATTTTTCATACTTTCTTCTGATAATGTTTTCAAACCATCAATATCAATTTAGTTTCCAACTGCTCAACTTTCTGCAACTTACTGATCTTCTGATGACCCATAAGCAACTACCTATTTTCGTGTTGTCTGTAACAAAGGGGTATCGAGTTACTTAGGTACAAAATAAAAGACCACACCTGTATTTTTGCCTCCATTAAAAATCATCTTAGATATTATATATAATAAATATTTTCTACTAATCCCAATCCTGATGGTAATGTTAAATGCAAATGCTATGTAAAAATTGGTAACCCAAATCCTTTATATTGTCCTCACTCTTGAATTTGGTATACACCATTGCAACCACCTGGATGATCCAATTACTCCTTGAATAAACATTAATTGAAATTCTCAGCCCAGAATGGTGGCACATGCCTGTAATCCTAGCTGCTTGGGAGGCTGAGGCAGGAGAATTGCTTGAACTCACGAGGTGGAGGTTGCCCTGAACTGATATCACACCACTGCACTCCAGCCGGCCAACAAATCTAGGCTCTATCTCAAAAGAAAAAAGAAAGAAATTCTAGCTTGCCCAAAGTCAGAAAGTCAGACTCGCTAACTGTACTTCAAAGTTCATTGCTGTTTTCCCAGGTTGCCAAATTCATTAGACACAATTATTTTTTTTTTCTATATAAAGCAAACCAGAAGATTTGAAGCCATTTTGAACTATTTTGTCCTCAACATTTCATTAGTCTCAAGCACACAATGCAGTACCCCTCATACACACACAAACACAAAATAGTAACTATGGATGATGACAGATATGTTAAGTTTATTTTCATAATCATTACACAATGTATATGCATATCAAATCATCATGGTGTCCACCTTGGAGATACATAATTTTTATTTGTCAGTTGCACCTCAATTCTCCTACATTACCATAAGCTTTTTGGTAACAGAAATCATACTATAATCACCCATGGGTCATAGATCAGGATCTTGCACATAGATTATTAAACAACTGAGGAGTACATCATGAAGGAAAAACAGAAACAAGATACTATAAACTGTAAGTTATAATTTTTAATAACACAATTATATAATATTTAATACCACAATATTATAAGAATAATATTGTGCTACTTAGCCCTCTTTCTCCCTGACTACTGTCCCTATAGTCTTTTGAATATAATAATTCTGCTCACAGTCTTTCCTTTGCTTTCCTGAGGTACTTCATGATCACTGAAAAAGTGTCAGTTGGGAAATCTTGAAAGGTTGAACAGTCCTATGACTGTTACTCTGGCCATTCAGCAATGAAAGTAGCTGCTGAAATTCACTATTTGGCTAACCAATTATTGTTCTACTAACCAGAGCACTATTGTCTTTATAAAGATAGTTTAGTACAGTAGCCTTGAGAAAACACACAAATAGCATCAACAATGTCTGAGTCTTTGACAAACTTCGAAAATGACCCACTGCAAAGGCTCAACCTTAATGTATCACAGAGGCAGCCAGAAATGGGTAATTTGCAGTAGAGGATTGTCCCATATTTTTAAAATTTATTTTACCTTGTGCCTGTATCTTTTCAGTTGTTCTTGATTTGTGCTTCTGGATATCTGACCATATTCCACACTTTAAATATTAATTGGGAATGCCTGACAAGTGTTTCAGAGATTCTGTCTCTTAGATCTATTTTACAACCTCTTTCTTACCAAGAAATCCAGTTGAAAAGGAAACCTAGATGATGTATTTTGCCATCCATTTGCTAACAGACAAGTACCCTAGTCAGACAAATAAAAGAATAAAATATTTTCATGAAGCATGCTGCCAATAACAGCCTATGCTGGCTTGCTTTTCTTACCATTTTAATTGTCTCCTAATCTGTTCCACTATGTAAGAGGCACAGTAATGTATTACTTAGCTCAGTTCAATAATTACATTTGAATGGCAATTTAGAGCTATTAAAGAATTTTTGCATTTTTATTTTATTCCTTTGTCAAAACTATTCTATCACTCAAGATTAAATCGTGATATCAGAGCTACTACAAATATTGCAGAAATAAGAGGGTTTGTATAGAAATCAACATTTAGAAAAATGTGGTAGGAATGGGGCAAATGAAAGTCTACAAGGGAGAAATAAGAGGATCTGAGAAAATAATCATTAGCCATGTCAGCCTGAAGTGCTAACCCAAGTAGATAGGAGGAACTTGAGGGAAACTCAGCAACCATGCAGATTCTATGGACTGAATACATCTTCTAGGAAGCTTCTACTCTGGGAAAGTTGCTGCCTCTGGAAATCATCACCTTTGTGGGCCTGGGACCAAACACCTGGGGCCTAGGACCACAGTTGATCAGCTGGGCCAGCAGTCAGGAAAATGAGCTGAGTACAAGCAGGAAAAGAAGGATGATATGCTGAGACCCACCAGACACCTCTGTCCTTCCACCACTGTGTTTGTTTCCCTCAAACTTCCAAGGTCGTTCTGCTTCACTTCAACCTTCCAGATCTCATGTGAGTTCTTCTTTTGGCTTATAGTAACTTGGAACCATACAGGAAAAGTGATTCAAGTAAAGGTAGTTCCCAATCTTGGACAGAAGTAGCAATGCTAAGTAGACACTGCTGTGCTAAGAGGTCAAAGTGAGATGCTATTCAGCCCATTCTAAAAGTGAGGAAATTAAGATACGGCTTACTTAAAGTTACTTGGCTAAGAAGCAGTAGATTCACGCAAACGATTTGAAAAGATAACTCATGAAGAGAAGAAATCCTAATGGCTAATGCATACATTTTCTCTCAATGAAATGTAAGAATCAGATATCACTATATACCCTAAGTAGAAAAAGCTAAAAATTCTGACCATACCAAGTGTTGCTAAGGATGTAGAGAAAGGAAGCTGTCAATCACTAATGTCAGGAATTTAAATAGGCACAACCACTTTGGGAAACAGTTTGGCATTATCTAGAAAAACCAAAGACGGCCTGGCATGGTGGCTCATGTCTGTAATTCCAGCACTTCAGGAGGAAGAGGCAGGCGGATCACTTGAGCTCAGGAGTTCAAGATCAGCCTGGGCAACATGGCGAAATCTCATCTCTACCAAAGAAAAGAAAAAATACAAAAAAATAGCCAGGTGTTGATGTCTCGTGCCTGTATCCTGTAGTCCCAGCTACACTGAAGGCTGAAGCTGAAGAATTACTTGAGCCCAGGACGTGGAGGTTGCATTGAACCAAGATTGTGTCACTGCATTCTAACCTGGATGACAGAGTGAGATCCTGTCTAAAAAAAAGAAGAAAAGAAAAACCAAACATACCCCATCATATGACTCAACAGCCTCTGTCATTATAAGTAATATACCTAGAAAAATGTGCACACCATAATATGTGTGTGTATAAAATGATATGACATATGTGTCATATGTATGGTATATGTATAAAAGAATGTTCACAGTGGTATTATTTGTATCATTTTAAAACTGAAAAAAACCCAAAAGTCCATGTACAAAAGAATAAATTCTGACATATTCATTCAATGGAATACTGCACAGCAAGGAAAATGAGTGAACTAGAACTACATAGAAAGAACATAGATTAATGTTATAAATATAACAAAACAACATATTCAAATCAATAAGTATGATTCATCACATAAACAGAACTAAAGATGAAAACCACATGATTATCTCAATAGACATAAAAAGCTTTTTGATAAAATTCAATATGCTAAAAACTGTCAATAAACTAGGTATTAAAGGAACATACCTCAAACTAGTAAGAGCCTTTTATGACAAACCCACAGCCAATATCATACTGAAAGTATGATATTGGGCAAAAGTTGGAAGCATTCCCTTTGAAAACCGGAACAAGACAAGGATGCCTTCTCTCATCACTCCTATTCAACACAGTATTGGAAGTTCTGCCCAGGGCAATCAGGCAAAAGAAAGAAATAAACTAAGAAGCTTCTGCACAGCAAAAGAAACTATCAACAGAGTAAACAGACAACCTACAGAATGGGAGAAAACTTTTACTGTGAATCCAACAAAGGTCGAATATCCAGCATCTGTAAGGAACTTAAACAAATTTATGAGGAAAAATAACAAACAACCCCATTAAAAAGTGAGCAACAAACATGAACAGACAGTTCTCAAAAGGAGACATACATGCAGCCAACAATCATATAAAAAAAAGTTCAACATAACTGATCATTAGAGAAATGCAAATCAAAACCACAATGAGACACCATCTCACACCAATCAGAATGGCTATTATTAATAAGTCAAAAAATAACAGGTGCTGGTGAGGTTGTGGAGAAAAAGAAATGCTTATATAGTGTTGGTGGGAGAGTAAATTAGTTCAACCATTGTAGAAGACAGTGTGGTGATTCCTCAAAGACCTAATACAGAAATACTATTCAACCCAGTAATCTCATTAATGGGTATATACCTAAACGAATAGGAATTGTTCTGTTATAAAGACCCACGCACATGCATGTTCATTGCAGCACTAATCACAATAGCAAAGACATGGAATCAACCTAAATGCCCATCAATGATGAACTGGATAAAGAAAATGTGGTATATATACACTATGAAATACTATGAAGCCATACAAAAGAGTAAGATAATGTGTCCTTTGCAGGGACATGGAATGAACTGGAAGCCATTACTCTTAGCAGACTAACTCAGGAATAAAAAACTTATGGCCTGTTCTTACTTATAAGTGGAACCTAAATTATGAGAAAACATTGACACGTAGAGGGAACAACACACACTGGGGCCTATCAGAAAGTGGAAGTTGGGAGGAGGGAGACGATCAGAGAAAATTACTAATGGGTACTGAGCTTAATAACTGAGTAATGAAATATTCTGTACCACAAGCCCCCATGACACATGTTTACTTATGTAACAAACCTGCACATCCTGCACATGCACCCCTAAATTTAAGAGTTAAATATATATATTTAACTTTATATTATATATTATATATAATAAAACAGTAATTATACATGTAATGGATTAGATTCTCTATTAAAAGTCAGAGATCCTTCTCACATTAGTCTTTAAAAAGTACTAGAAATACAACATCTGTAAAAGACATACCCCAAAATGAGAAAGTAAGACAATGATACACTAGGCAAAAAGCGGAATTTTTAAAAAGAGCAGAAAACATGAAACATGACAAAATTCAAGGCAAAAATCTTAAAGGAATAAGAGATAAAGTAAACACTTGTAAAAAGAGCAAGAGCTGATATAACAATCATTAACATATATTTACTTAAAAATGTAGCCCTAGAATATGTAAAACAAAACTGACAAACCTGCAGAAAGAAAATAGATTGATCGATGGCTTTAGGTGGAGATATTCACGCTTTCTTTAAAAATAAACAAGCCAAAAAAATTGGACAAAGACATAGAAAGTCTAAATAATATTAACAACTGCTCTAAATTCCATATTATCTTCCTTCATCTAATTGAAGATAATTTGCTTCCAAATTTTTTAAAGTCAAAAGTGCAATTACCATTAATTTCAATGAGGAAAAAAACATTCCTCTTGGACACCCAATTTGATATCCATTTTTGTTAAAAACAACATCAAGTCACATTAAAATGGGCATAATGACTTTAATAGTTAACATCATTTACAGTAACCAAAGTAACAAGTCATTTTCCCTACAATAGTTACCCTAGAATATGTATTAGTCTAATTGGTCTACTTTCCTTGGGTTTTTTTGTTTTTTTGGTTTTTTTTAGAGCCTATGTGTTTTCCTCTCAGACTATGTTCAGTAATAACTACACATAATATTCAACATTCGTGCAATTCAAAATCTCATGTGAAAAACCCAGGACAAAAGACATCCTTGAATCAATACATTTTTATAATGAACAAAATTATCACTAACCTCACAGACCTGCACAATGAAACCTCACACAGCTCAGCTATATACAAAGCAGGTAAAGTCCCTTTTGCCCTTATGCATCCAATAAAATGCCTAGTAAACTAAAGTAGACAATATTAAAAGAAATTCTTTGTAAAACTGATATTCTCAGATCCCAAATGACTGTATTATAAGTGTCACTATAAGTCACTGCAGTAGAGTGTACAAATTCTTTTCAGACATATAGTAAACATCCACAAGAACTGACTCTGCCTTTGGTATACCACCTAGATCCCCTTTACTGCATTAGTATACCCATCCCCACCTGCTGTAGATTTGGGCTGCTAATGGCACATATCTGCACCCTTGTCAGCAAGGTTGTTCTTAGCCAGCAAGAGTCACCTTGCCTAAATATGCTCGGGAGGTCATACTCTCCCACCCCATCCAAAGGGTCGGGATAGCTGTCTGATGTAAGGATGTAACACCCGCCACCCTGCTTTTGGGAAGGACAACTTCTAGGACCAAACTAACATTCTGAAGGTCCCTGTGAGATCAGGCTAAGGCTAAACTCCTAAAACACATCTGTCCTTGTCTGCTTCTTCTGATCTAGTCTACTTCTATCACTCCCTTATAGGCTTCTCTGGAGAACATTCCCTTTGTAAATAACTTGCACAAGAATCTCATGCATCTAGGAACCTTATCTAAGACAGGTGATACCGGGAGTAGACCCACTGCTGATGCAGAACATAAAGCTGGATATGGGAGAATTTTTCAATAGTAAGACTGTCTCCTTGATTCAAGATTTAATACCATGCGAAGGAACTCCGGAGTTGGTTTGAATACACTAATGAGATGGCTCTTAGATGCTTGAAAAAATGATGACCTACATTAAATGCATGCCAGAACTGCTGTGATAGATTGTGGAGGAAGAAATCAACAGATTAAAAGTGGGTGTGCTGATAGAATTGATCTATCATATAAGATATAAAATCCAAGGTAATAAGGAATACTCTGGTTAGGGGTCACTAGCATCATCAAGAAACTCATAAATTGCCATTCTCTGGAGACCAGTACTGATAGAAACACTATTGGAGAACTTGGGTCCACACTAGCAATAAGGAAGATAGGAGCCCAAAACAGGAAAAGCCACAAGGCAGCACATAACCATCATAGACAAAGAGGACATAATTATTAAAATGGACAAGTTAAAATGGCAGCCAAGAGCACCTGACTCACAGGGATCTATGGATATGACTCTTGGACATTTGTTATGTATTTCTAGAGGCAAGATAGTAGGATAGATAACATGATATTGCATAATATAAATAACCAAAAAAGATCCAAAAGGATGAATAGAAGGCTGAGGTCACCCTTGCATGAAAAGTCACAATTCCTTGTCTTATTTCCAGATATCAGCTATTTCTCTGACCCAGAACCCATCTACTGAAAGAGAGCCTATACCCCTTGAGGAAAGGCCAGAAATACCACAGCAAATCTACAAAGTAGTGATTCCTCCAGTCTTTCCACCAAAAGGAACTATGGCCATTTACTTGGTTGAGCATACACTGGAGAAAGGGAAACTTCAGCTCTTTCACATTATCTGTTTAACCCCGTATCAATTTATTGTGAAACCCTATCATTAACCTGTAACTTCACTGGTGAATTCTACCAAACATTTAAAGAATAATATCAATTCTACACAATTTTTTCAGAAAATTTAAAAAGAATACTTCCCAAGTCATTTTACAGAATCAACAAAATTATCTGTCAGATATCAAGGACAGAATTATCCTAATATCAAAAATACACACTAGTATCTGGGGGTTCAAAGTTCCATTATGCTCCTCCCCTTAGAGTACTCTATATATAGAGTAAGAGTGTATAGAAGTTGGGTAATAAATATGCCCTAAGGCCGTCATATAATAGGTCCACTGACACACCTGGTGGTATTTTCTCAGTTTCCAAATGTGCAAACTGGATGTACTTAGATATTTGCACTACCCTAATAAAGATTACTTTGTCTGTGAATAAAACTACTATACTAGTGAATGTGAAGCAGAAGCCCCCAAAATTGCTTCTTCCCACTCTCAACTAAGATAGTAAACCACGCATATATTGTATCCTAGGTAGAACTGCAAACATTAGCCTACCCTCAAAAATGTAAAGAATGCAGGGGTGATGATTCTCATCAGTCCCATTTAATCCACTAGTCTGTTCCCTGAAAACACCAGTCAGGATACTAGCAGATGACAGTTAACTGCTGCCATTTTAACTAAATGGAAACCTCAATTGCAGTTGATGCCCCAGACATGATATCATTACTAAAATAGATTTTCAATGTAGCTTCTGTTATGTCCCAGTTGAGTTGGCAGATATGTTCATTTCTAGACCCATCTGTAGGAGAATCATTAACGGTTCTTACCCTCATGGGAAAAACAACACTGTGCATTCATTCTAGGGCTCTGTTTACTCTCCTGCTTTCGATCGCAACATTCTCTTCCCTATCATGAACACACAGGGACTAAAAAGAAAAATAGAATTGTATCTTTCTCTTTCCTTGGGTGACATTATTTTCAGGGTAATTTGTTGGCTAATACAAGAAAGTAACATGAGTAAGACAGGGCACACTAGGATTCCTTGGTCATTTCTATACCTTAGAAAACTTTTGCCTTCTTTTTACATTCAGAGCAGGTTCTTATACAAACAGAAAGCAAGGCCACTTGAGGCTGTCAGCACCCCTCCTTATTCAGCTGTAGGTGTGTCATGCTTACCCTGCGCTTGTTTTGAGTCTCACTGAACTCCCACACATCATGGATTCACCAGAACTCTGTGCTCATGGAAAATCAAAACATTATATGCATGTGAACTATCAAAAATAGCGGACCTACATATTTCATTCCTCTTCACTGGTCTCATACACATCCATTGTCCCATCAAACATCACTTACAAAACTTAAGTTCAACGGTAAAATTTTTAAGAATTCTGAGATGGCAATGGCAGAACATGAAACCAAACACAAGTTTCTTCTGAGTGTGAAATCTTATGCAACTGCTCAAGTCACACATGCATGAAGCCAGGACTGCCAACATGATATTCTCTGGACACTTTCAATAAATGAATACATGAATGCATTTCATGAAGGAAAATACAAACTGCATATTAGTATAGCAGTGAGATATTTTCATGTGACAAGTTCTCAAACTCACTTTTTTCAATGATAATTCCTGTTGTTGGAGTTATTAGACCTCCCTGGTGGATTGTTTCTACATTTCTGATATAAAAATTCTTAGTGGGGTTCATCTTCTTTAACACAGCAATTATACTTATGAAAATCCAATGTAAGAAAATAGAAGTTGCAAGCACAGATTCATAATGGAACATGTTCATTGCAGCATCATTTTTAAGAAGGAAAAATTGAAAACAACTTTAATGCCTAAGAGTGGGGCACTAACTAGAAAATATTTCATATTTTTATACAATCAAATATTAGGCCATAATACAAAAGCATTTGTGTGAAATATATTTGGTGTCATGAAAAATGCCTCACATCATTTAATAAAATGGTAGAAAATTATATACACATTAGGGTCATGTGTATGTGTATGTATGTACACATATATGACTAAGAGGAATTCATCAAAACATTATTAGTACTGATATTGGCAGTGGGATTATAGGTGATTTGGCTTCTTTATATTTCCCACTTCTTTCTTCTACCACCCTTAATTTCTTTTGAAAATTAAAAATGTGTATATATGAAATACCAATCAGAGGAAAGTCTTCAAATTAATTCTAAGCATTTTTAGGACTTTATTAATATTGTAGAATGCATTCATCTGT
Source organism: Piliocolobus tephrosceles (assembly GCF_002776525.5). Taxonomy (NCBI): domain Eukaryota; kingdom Metazoa; phylum Chordata; class Mammalia; order Primates; family Cercopithecidae; genus Piliocolobus; species Piliocolobus tephrosceles. The sequence continues at coordinate 68,686,469 of NC_045439.1, read as the reverse complement.
GTCTGGTACATTTTGCATAATTTGTGTTTCTCTTCATCCCTTCAATTGCTTTGTGAAATCAACTGCTTTTAGTTCATGCTATTGAGCCCATGAGACAGATATAGAATAGTGTGAAGGTAGTGATGGTTATATTGATGACCAAAAAAAGAGCCAAACACTCTACTGATTTGTATCTTTGTGGTTTTTTATTTAGGTACAAAACTAAAATTTCAATTGATGCATGAGGCTTTAGCCCAACACTTCTTATCCTGTCTCTCAGTAAGATGAGATCTGGCACAATTGATTCAATTAGGTACTTGAAACGCTGCAGAAATGGCCTCAAGGATGCTATTGCTGCTATTGTACACAATTATTGCCTCAGTAATTATCATTATATTTTCATAGAATTTTAAGTAGTAGTTACTCTTGCATATTTTATAGTTTTGCTTATATTACAAGTTTAGCAAGAGAAATACACTCTCACAAATTGATCAATATTTGAATATTCATGACAAAAACACATACATTCCTATTAAGAAAAGTCTAAATAGTCCTTTCTAACTCTGTAATTAATACAGAGAAAAAGCAATGAATCAATTATTTTCATTTATTTGAACTAACATGGGCAACTGTCTACAGAAAAACCATTTATAAATTATTTTGTAAAGTGCTTTAAGATGTATTTGAACCTTCTAAGAAAGAAAGAATGCATCATTGCCTCTTCCCTAAATAGGTAAATATTTCAAGGGAAGAGATTCACACTGAAAATATTTAGGTCAAAATGACCTGTCCTTTCCTAGTCTGATTCAACTAGCAAAGAGTCTATGTCCTCACCCCGCAGCGTCTTTCTGCATTGGCACTCTGAGCATTGAACATCAGGAGTTAACATCAACCTAAGATTTTCAAGGTTGGAGGTAGCCTTGAAAAGACATTGAGTCCATTGGTTCTCAAATGAGTCTGCTTATATAATCATTTTAGGGGTTTTCTGTGAAATAAATAAAATAGAGACAAAATAATGTATTTCATAAAGTTTACTGTATTCAGTTTGAAGTCATGTCATTTAATCTTAGAAAATATCCTTTTAACTTTTTTGGTATTAAAAATATCCTGTTTTAGGGAAAGGTAATAAAAAATTAGGTGCCTGTCTTTTTTCTTGTTAATGTTCTTACTGAAAAAATTGATGACTCAGGATTGATTTTCTCGGAAAACTGACTGCTCCTGAATATCTAAAGTCTAAGACCAAGTAAACAAACAGAGTTGTTTTTTGCATAAGCTTGGAGCAGTTGGTGAGAAAGAAGTACTTGTGGGGTATGGTAGACTGTGAGCAGCTTTGAAGCAAATGGATAGTGTAAACCAAATATTCTCTGAGACAGGTCTCAATCAATTTAGAAGTTCATTTTGCCAAAGCTAAGGACATGCCTGTGACACGAACTCAGGAGGTGCTGACAACACGTACCCAAGGTGGTCGGACTACAGCTTGGTTTTTTTCACTTTAAGGAAACATAAGACATCAATCCATATATGAAAGATTATGTTGACTTGTTCCAGATAGGTAGGACAATTCAAAGCAGAGTCTTCCACCAAATCATAGGTGAATTCAAAGATTTTAGTTTATCTGAAGACCTGGAATCCACAGAAAGGAGTATATGAATTAAGATAGGGGTTGTGGAGACCAAGGTTCTTATTACACAGATGAAGCCTCCAGGTAGCAGGTTTCAGAGAGAATAGATTGTAATGTTTCTTATCAGATTTTAAAAAGTGCCAGACTCTTAGTTAATTCTCTCCTGCTTTGGGGGAAAGACCTTGGAAAGGAATGGGGGTTCTCTATAGAATGTAGATTTTCCCCACAAGAGACAATTTTGTAAGGCTCTTTCAATATATGCCAGAGAAATTTATTTTGGGTAAAATACTTCCATTTCTTTAAGGGCCTGATATCTGTCAAGTGATGCTATACTAGAGTCAGGCTGGAATTTGGTGTCTTATTGCTACAAAAAGTCTATTTCATCAGTCTTAATATCTGTGTTTTGATGTTAATGCTGGTCAGCTGTGCCTGAATTCCAAAGGGAGGAGGGTATAATGAGGCATGTCCAACTCCCACTTCCCATCAGAGTCTTAACTAGTTTTTCAGGTTAACTAAGGAATGCCTTTAACCACGAGGAGGGGTCATTCAGTTAGCTGGGGGGCTTAGAATTCTGTTTTTGGTTTACAATAGGATTGAAAAAATCTGTGTAATCTTAGAGAAATTATTTAATCTAATTGAGTAATTAATTTCTTTGCTTACACCTGCTGAACTAATGTTACCTTTATCTCAGGTTGTTGTAAAAATTAGACAAAGTAATGTGTAATTAGTTAACTCTTCAATCTCTCAATGCAAATGTCACCGTCTCAGAAAAACCTCATTTGTTCCACCCTATCTAAAGTGCATTCTCTTTTCAACTACCTACCCAGCCATTCTCTATTCCATATAAGGGTACTTATCACCATGGATTTATTTTATTTCTTTGTTTACTGTTGTTGTTCATTGTCAATTTTCCCAACCAGAATATAAGATTCACAAGAGCAGGGACCTTGTCGTCCTGTTCCCACTGAACCCCCTGCAAGGAAAATATTGGTGAAAACATCACAGTACCCAATAAATATTTATTAAATCTGAATTAATATAAAGTGTTTGACACAAAAAGACTCAATAAATGTCAGTTCCCTTCTTTCTGGCTGAGGGAAAAATCTGTCTCCCTAAAATGTTACATAGGTCTTCACCCTCTAAGGCCATCAGTACCCCATCCGCAACACATAAACTGTGTCTTTCTCCAAACATACATTCCCCAGTAAGAAGTAATTCTTTAGGTAACTGTTATTTGATAAGGTCATCTTTATTTCAGAGTTTGCTACAATTAAAAATGATGATGCAATGACAACCTCAAATTGGGCATTAGATGCAGATTTATTTTACTGAATAGAAAGAATGCCTAATCTGGGGGATTCACACAGATTGCCAAGGAAATGTCACTTAAAGCCTTCCATTTTAAGACTATGTACAGTACCTGGTAATTGCTTGTATTAATTTGCATTTCAATCAGTATTGAAAAAATCTCACTAGGCAGTGGCCTTTAACTAAATTGTCTTATTCTGTTAAAGCTAATATTAATGGATAAAATGTTTAACTTATCACAAACATGCCAAATGCTAGTATTTAGAAAAGGGAAAGAAGGAGAGATGGAGAGAAGGAGAGAAGGAAGGAAGGAAGGAAGGAAGGAAGGAAGGAAGGAAGGAAGGAAGGAAGGAAACCACTAAGCAAAAAGCAAAATCACAAATAAGAAAATCAAAGGCTTCAGAGTCAGCCTCTACACATCAACACATCAGAAATGAAGGCCTCAAGGAAGGTTTTTATACACCTGAGATGCCAGAAATGGTCTTTTCTGAGGAGGCTGAGGCACCAGCCCAACAGAGAAGTGTTTTTCATTGTCTTTCTTTCTTTTAAAACTCATTTACTAATCAGATTAAAGAATAGTGTTTTCCAACCATAATACAAACATACATATCTGGGACAAGGATACAAGAGTCTAAGTCAGACAATCCCTGTCTTAGTCTTGATTGTCGTCTATCACTCACTCCAAGTACTCACTTAGTGTCTTATATATCAGAGACTGGCAGTCATTAAAACTCAATTTGTCAAAGCTCCAGCTCTTTTCCCTTGACAGGAAGAGTATCTAATGCAGCTGTGGGAAGTGGTGGGAAAATGGACCAGATAGTGTTGGTGAAAACACAGGCCAAGACTTAGTATGTCTATGCCTCTTTAGCACAGTACTAGATGATATAAAACATATTTAGGCTTCCAGTTTGGGGTCCAATATGTAAAATGCTTGCAAATTATCATTTCCATCCTTATGACAAGAAAATCATGGGAAAAAAAAAAACATAAATTCAGTGACTTTTGTTGGACCCATTGGATAACTGAGGTCACAGGAGATCTAGGCAGATCCCGAGAATTGCAAGTGAGATCTGCTCACCTGGACCAGAAGCCACTGGGGCCATAAACTGGTAGGAAAACTTGAATGGTAATTTTGATGTATTTCTAGAGGATGAGTGTGGACTAGCTTGAGAGTAAGAATATCCTGGGGACTGCAAATCTTAAAAGGTCCTTTCATGGGTTTTATCTCTAGGAATGCTACCAGGTTCTCATGGTCAAGAGCCAATAAAGATCACCTTTTGGCTATAGCAAGGGGAAGGTAAGAGTAACCATTGCAAAATATGCCTACATGTTCTATATAACAAAGACCTACTCTCCAGAGGAAAAGACTTTGCCAGAGCCTTATCTCACCTAGAATAAGGGCATTTTCTCCCACTACAGCCCCCTCTAGCATTTATCTCACTTAAGGGGGTGGGTAGTGGGTGAGCTAAGAAACCGTCGAGAAGGTCACAGTCCAGAAATAACTGCCCACTACAAGACTGAGATTTAATGATAAGATAACGGCAAACTTCCTCTGCCCCATAATTTACCACCACAATGATAGGGCTCCAGTAAAGCAGAGGATTCGGCTGAAAGAGCTGCAAGAATCAGACTCTTTTTATGGAGTAATTTTTAGAAAAAACACAAAACAACAGGGGAGACAAAAACAAGGATGCTAGAAAAGTTGAAGCCTCTGGTACCTACAGCTACAACAAATATTAACACAGTTCAATTACTAGCCAAATTGGCAAAAAACTCATACTAAACGTTCATTTCCCTTAGTTCCTATTACCCAATATATCATGGTCAAATTTCAACAACCACATTACAAGGTGTGCTAAAACACATACACACAAAAACATGGTGTGAAGAAACAAAGCAAACATCAGAATCAGATTCAAATGTGAAACAAATGTTGGTATTAACAGGCCAGAAATTTTAAATAATTATGATTAATATGCTTAGATATCTAATAGTAAAAGTAGACAACATGCAAGAACAGGAGGGTTATATAAGCAGAGAGATGAAAATATTAAGACAAATAAAAAGGAAACACTAGGAATTGAAAACACTGGAACAAAAGTTAAAGAATGCCTTTTAATGGACTCATCAGCAAAGTGGACATGGCTGAAACAATCAGTGAGATAAAGACGCATCAATAGGAACTTCCAAAACTGCAAAGAGAAAGGAGAATTTAAAAAGAAAATAGAACACAACACTCAAGAACTATTGGATAGTTTTAAAAGGTATAACTTACACATAATTGAAACACCAGAAGGAAAAGAAGGAGAAAACAGAGCAGGAGAAATATTTGGAGTAATAATGGCTGAGAACCATCCAAAATTAATGACACCAAACCACAGATCCAGGAAGAGAACACCAAGCAGGGAACACTAAACAGAATACCAAGAAATATCCAAGAAATATATTATTTGGTATATTAGACATAAACTGTTGAAAACCAAGGACACAGAGAAAATAGTGAAAGAAGCCATAGGGGTAAAAGAAAAGTACCTTACCTATGGAAGAAGAAGGGTGAGAATTACAATGGACTTCTCAGTGGACACAATGCAAGCTAGGAGAGTGGCATGAAATATTGAAGGTTGAAAGGAAAAAATCCACTAATCTAGAACTTTGTATCCAGCAAAGATATCCTCCATAAGTAAGGGTGAAATAACAACCAAGAAGAATGAGCATAAGGTATTGTTCCTGCTATTGTAGTGGCTTTTAGCTCCACTCACCCTCAAAAGACAAAACCAAGGGACTATAATCTGGTTCCAGTAAGCTGATCATCCTTACTAGAAACATGAGGAAGAGGGAGTGACAGAGATCTGGACTGCATTAGGACAGACAGTCCCTAAAATTGAAATGTCAAAATAATGGGATTGTTGGTGGAGTAAGGGGTTAATGCAAGGATAGACACAAAGTGTGCTGAATAGTGAGTTGTCAGTATGCAACTGGTTGCTTTTATTACTAAACCTCATATCTTTTGTGGCCTCATGGTGTTTCTCCCTAAAATAGCCAACCACATGCTAAGCACCAATTGTACCTAACCCCTCTCTCCTCAAGGAATGTAAAATCTATAGACATTCAGAGAAATACATGAATAATAGTAAAATATCATATAGCAGTATAAACAAAAGCTAAATTGTGAGCTACAGGCAAAAATCTTTCAGTCAAGTCTAATCAAGAAATATTTATTGAGCTTGTTATGGACTTAATGTTGTGTTTCCCAAAAATTCATATGTTGAAGTGCTAACCCCCAGTGTGATGATATTTGGAGATGAGAATTTTGGGAGATGATTAGAGTGATATAAAGTCATAAGGGTGGGTTCTAATATGAGATTAATATCCTCATAATAAGAGGAAGAAAAAGATCCCTATCTCTTCCTCCTGAGCACCTGCACTGAGGAAAAGCCTTTTGTGAACAGGTGATAAAGCAGCTTTCTTCAAGTCAAGGAAAGAGGCCTCCTCAGGAACCAAATGGTCCGACAGCTTCATCTTGGACTTCCCAGCCTTAAGAACTGTGAGAAAATAAATTTATGTTAAACCACCCAGTTTGTGCTATTTTATTATGGCAGCTGAAACAGACTAAGACAGAGCTTTCACTCTGTGTCAGACATTCTTGTAATCTCCAGAAATTTGCATTTAAGGAATGGAAACAAAAATATGATAAAGATATAAGAAAGTTTTATATATATACTTGTGCATATATATATGCACAGAATTAAAATTGAATAATGTGATTGACGATAGATAATAGACAAATAGACAGATAGATAAGGTTTCCAGGGAAGATCTGTCCTGATAGAAAATATGTAAGTTGAGATCTAAATAACAAGAATGAACCAGCTGTGAAAAGATCAGAGATAACATTCCAAAAAGGGAACAATTAGGAAAAGTGTGAAGTAGGCAATTGGGTGTATAAGCCTGAATTTTAGGGCAAAGGCCAGGAATGAATGTATCAATTTGTGTGGCTTATTGATTGTATTTAAAGCCACAGGCTTGGCAAGATTACTTATGGCAAGATGTAGGCAGGGCACAGGACTGAACCCTTGGACATTCCAAACATTCACAGTTAGGCAGCAGAGGCACCAGCAAAGATGTATGAGAAGGAATAGCTAATGAGACAGGAGGAAAACCCATTTCAATTCTACTCAATAGAAGACTAAAGAAAACATGTTTGCAAAATAACAAAATGGTTAGTGCTGCTGAGAGATGAGGAAGATAAGACCATAGAAGGAGCTCTTGAATTTGGCAATTTGAAGGTCATAAGGGACCTTGACTAGCCTCTGTGGTGTGATGAGGGTAAGAGCCTGAATGGTCTGTTATGGAAGCAAGTGAGGTGAGGAGCAGAGATAGTGACTCAAGAAGTTTTGTCATGAAAAGGAATAGAGAGATGGGCAGTCTCTGAGGGGCATCTAGAGTAGACACAAAACCCCATTTAGGTTTAGGAAACCTAATGGAAATGGTAGTGCCTAAGCCACATCAGGTGAGAAGAACTGTGTGAGGAAAGACAAGACCCAGTTGAATACACCTGGGTTCTCTCCTGCTCCACCTCCATTGCCTTGCGCTGATGCTTCTTTTCTCTGAGGATCTGCGTGGTTCTACTTATGGAAGAAGAAGATGCAGGCCATCACATTTGTTTCTTTATCTACATTATGGAGATAATGACATCCCTCTCCTAAACACTAAGACATCTAGACAAGTGCAGTGTAAAATTAGTACTAACAACCAAAGTTCCATTTGATTAAGAAATTACTCAGTACTCACACCAATAAATGGCTCCATCATCTAGTTCCAATTCAATTTGGGGAAATTAAAGGAAACGTGAGATTCCATGAGCAGCAGATTAAGAATCTAGAGGATGCTTCATTCACTCTTCAGTAGAAGCTTCTTTCCTTAGCCAAAGAAACAGCACAGGCCTGCATCTCCAGTGTAATGCCTTGACCAAACACGGAAATAGCAACGATAGGGAATCAGTGCCTACCATGTCTTGAGGTCTCAGACTCAGCAGAAAGTCTATTATGCCTCTATAGGCTGTGTCTCTCATAAAATCTGTATTGGTCAAGGTTCTCCAGGGAAACAGAACCAATAGGATGTAGGGAGAGAGGATGTGTGATTTATTTTAAATAATTGTCGTATAAAATTGTGGTGTCACATGTTCTCACTCATAGGTGGGAACTGAACAAGGAGATCATTTGGACACAGGAAGGGAAACATCACACACTGGGGCCTATTGTGGGGAGGGGGGAGGGGGGAGGGATAGCATTAGGAGATATACCTAATGTAAATGACGAGTTAATGGGTACAGCACACCAACATCGCACATGTATACATATGTAACAAACCTACATGTTGTGCACATGTACCTAAAACTTAAAGTATGATAATAAAAAAAAAAAATTGTGGTGTCTGGCAAGTTCAAAATCTGCATGACAGACCAGTAGGCTGGACATGCTGGGATGAGTCAATGTTGCAATTCAAGTCTTGAAGGCAATATGCTGGCAGAATTTCCTCTTCCACAGTCTCAGGTTTTTTTTTTTTTTTTTTTTTTTTTTTTTTTTTTTTTGATTAAGGTCTTCAAATGATTGAGTGAGGCCTAGTTACATTACATTATTACATCTGCTTTTCTCAAAGTCTATTGATATAAATGTCAATCTCATCTTTAAAAAAAAAAAAAAAAGGCTTTATGGAAACATCTAGAAGAATGTTTGACCAACCATCTGTTGCCCATGCCTAGCCAAGTTGACACAAAAAATTATTAACCATCACAAGTCTACCCCTCGTCAACATGGCACCCTTACATATCTTCTTAAATCATACTAATCTCCAAACAAAGATAATAGCAAGGTAATACCTCTACATGACACGATAAAATTATCCCACGTTTTCCAGAAAGGCACTATTCCTATCTGCAGAGGAGGCTGTGAAGTCCTTGGATGATGTGCTCATTCTGCTAACAGATTCCAGTTCTCAGAATAGCGCCCAGGGAAGATCTTCACTATAAAGAATAGTAATGAAATCATGGCTTCCCATGGAATGTCAATTTTATGGCTGCTATTTTAAGAGGTCCTTTAATTACTTGTTTTCTGGGGCAGTAGGTTTGCCACATAAAACCATTTTCTTTTATCTGTTGAATGTTCAGACTTAGCTCTAACTTCTGACTCTGATACAAATACTACATATGTGACAGAAAAAAAGAAAACTTCATGAATTAAATTCAGAATGTCTCTTGCATTTCCTTTCTCTCACCATGTGATTTTTTAGCCCTTTGGGAGAAAGGACAGAAATTTGCATAGAAAAGAGTAGTTTGTGCAAGTAGCATGAACAGTAAATATAGACAACTGATTTGAGGCTTAAGGAAAAGCTAAACAGTAAATTGTTACAAATAAATTTTCGACCTTAAAGACTGTGGTTTAACTGATAAATTTAAGAGCCAGATTCTTGGAAGGAACTTACCAATGGAAAAGGTATAGTGTTAGTAACATTGTAAACTATTGACTTCAATCTTTCCTTCTGCACTGGTTCACAAATGCTTTGCTATATAGGATTTTTAATGATATCCAGATCTCCTGCCTGGTAAACATAAGATTGAATCTTGCTTTACAAAGAGTATTTAGATATGCTCTATCCTTGCAGATAATATGTGCTGATCATATTTGTGGAATGAATATAAGAAATAAAGAAATTAAAAATGTCCCTAAGGGGAACATCACACACCAGGGCCTGGTGGGGGGTGGGGGCTTAGGGGAGGGATAGCATTAGGAGAAATACCTAATGTAGATGATGGGTTGATGGGTGCAGCAAACCACCATGGCACGTGTATACCTATGTAACGAACCTGCATATTCTGCACATGTATCCCATAACTTAAAGTATAACAACAACAACAAAGTAGATTAAAGAAAAAAAAGTTTCCCTAAACTCTTGTTATTAACAAACAAATCTTATACCAAAAGTAAAGCTAGAGACTAGAAGAGAAACTAAAAGCTGCTTAATCTCAAAGCTGGGGTAACATAAGTAAAGTACATTCAAGTCGAAGCCTGGAGGAGAGATGACCTGAAGCTTGGTAAGTTCTTCAAACCTGTAGCAGCAATAATATCATCTCATGCTTTCATCTTGTGCCTGTCCAATGGGTACAATGAACTGTAATGGTGAAATACTCCTGAGATGGCAGCCTTCAGAAGAGACTTTGATACATAAAGCTCGTTGATTCTGATGCTTCATTGTAAGTGTTCTTTAGTAAATGTCTGTACTGGAACGAAGAGTGTCCCCTCAAAAATCACATCCACCCAGAAGCTCATAATGTGACCTTTGGAAATAGTGTCTTTGTATGATGTAACTAGTTATGTTATAGTAAAGTCATACTGAATTAGGGTAGACCCTAAATCCAATGACTGATGTCTCTTTAAGAAGACTATGTAAAGACACAGAGAAGAAACCATATGAAGACCAAGGCAGAAACTGGATTGATGCATCACAAGCTAAGGAATGCCAAAGATTGCCATCAACCACCAGAGGCTAGAAGCGGAGGAGGATTCTTTCCTAGGGCGTAGGAAAGTAAGGGAGGGAGTAAGGCTCTACTGAATCTTTTCAAACTTCCAGCCTCGAGAACTGTGAAAGAATAAATTGCTGTCTTTTTAAACCATTCAGTTTGCAGTGATTATTTATTTATTTATTTATTTATTTATTTATTTATTTATTTATGTTGAGACAGAGTCTCACTCTGTAGCCCAGGTTGGAGTGAAGTGGTGTGATCTCAGCTCACTACAAACTCCGCCTCTTGGGTTCAAGCAATTCTCATGCCTCAGCCTCCCAAGTAGCTGGGATTACAGGCATACACTACTACACCTGACTAAATTTTATATTTTTAGTAGAGATGGGGTTTTGTCACGTTGGCCAGGCTGGTCTTAAACTCCTGATCTCAAGTGATCCACCCACCTCGGCCTCCCAAAGTACTGGGATTACAGGCATGAGCCACCGTGCCTGGCCCCAGTTCATAGTAATTTGTTACAGCAGCCATAAGAAACTAATACTGTGTTTTTAAGTTAATAATAATTTGCAACTGAAATCTATAGTCTCATGGTTTAAAAAATTATTTATTGGGTTTTTAAGTTACAACAGCAATACAGATTTAATCTAACAAATTAAAATGTAGAAATTGATAAAGCCAAAAGTAAAAGCCATATCTTTATAACACAGATTTTACCCTGAATATTTATATTTTTGACTTTTTCTATGAATATAAACACTTTTTTTTTTTTTTTTTTTTTTACAAAACTAGAATCATCCTGTGTATAATGTTTTTCATTCACTATGTTAAAAAAATACATGGACACCTTTATATGTCAATATATAGAAATCAATATCCTTCTTTCAATAGGCTGTGTAATAATCCATCATAGCCACCATCTCATAATTCACAATATTTTATAAAATGCATATTTATTATCTGCTATGTGCTAGGAATAGAGTATTTTTTTTCAAGGAGGAAGAGAGATAAATAAGTAAAAAGGAAGTTATATGGCAGAGTGAAAAATGCTTCAGTGGCCACCAGTACAGGGAACTATGGGGAGGGTAGGCAGGATATGCCAAGCACAGGGAACAGATTATGCAAATGACCGAAAATAAGAATAATTAGGGTCAAACAAGCAGAATCTCATCATTCTCACAAGTGACTGCAAAGAAAAATAATTCACATAAGAACTCTGGATGCTAAAACCGGATCAACTTTCCCAGATTTAAATAGACTCATTTTCAAGAAGGGTATGTAAATTATTTAATGATCAATTGGCTCAACACAAGGTACTATGTGGCAGGAGTACTTTATCAGTTTAAACAAGTTTGACTTGCTCTACTAGTGCTTTACAACATGCATACTTCATTATGTTATGGGTCCTGGCCATTGGCACATGGACTCTAATGAATCATAGTTTAGATTTTGAGGATGCTTTTTCAAGGATGCAGCACTGAGGTGGGGCTCCTAACAGGTATTACCCCAGCAAATGAGGCCAAAGAGCACAGCTAAAGTGATCTTAACCATGTTGAAGAATTCTGAAGGTAAAATTCCAAGCTCAATCTAAATGAGCCCCATAGAAGGATGATTTATTACCAAAGGACAGAGGAAAATGATTAGCCTTAATGAAGCGCTTTGTAGTTTATGCAAATTGGATCTGATTCACCACTGATATTGGACTTAAAATTCCTAATAACTTCTAGCTAATCAACTTAATCACAGAAATGCCTAATGGGCTTTTTGTCTGAGGCCTTGATGTACTGTCTGGCTTTATTATGAGGTGATGGGGTGGGAGGGTACATGCCAACCATTTGCAATGGAGTGGGATAGTCTAGACGCCAAGTCGCTTCCCTTTGGGAATACCTGAAACCTTCTTTCCACCTCGTCTTTCTCAGTTCCAGTTATTAGGAGGAGAAACAGGTCTAAGTTCCTACCTCCAATAATGAAAAAGGGCCCAATTATAGCAGAAAAAATTAAGACAGATATCCCCAAATCAGTTCATCTAAAAGTTTCTGATAATCAAGGTATTAAGGAAAATGTTCAATTGTTCATTGTGTGAACAATGAACTTTAGACCTGATGGATTAGAGGTTTAGGCTGGCATAGCTGCAGTGCAATAAGGAAATGAAAGAGATGAACACAGAAAATCATTTTCAGATAATTTAATTGACTTTTTTTAAGTCTGAAATAAATATGTAATGGAAGTTGTACTGTGTTATTAAGGATAAATTATCATTGAATTATTCTCTAATAGCTGATGCCTCAGGAACTATTTGGCAAATTCTTGTACCACGGGTGCATGCATGAGTCCTGGCTGAATGCTATCAGCTCACCCACATGGCTATCTCTCTGAGTGTCTGTGGTAATGGAGCCTGACTAAGACCAATATTTTATCCAGTTACAAAGCAGTTTATCAGCTGCCGGAATGGAGAAACTTCCTCAGCTAGTTAAGCCTTGCCTTAAAATCACAATTTCTCATTCCTAGTCCTAGAACATTTTCCACTTAGCAGATCTTGCTTCCTGGCTTTATTGCTGAATCAGCCAATAATAACTAATTTTATGCCTTCTTTGAATCCTGCCAATCTGGCTTATTTGGGGAGAGAGAAAGTAGGAGAGTCAATCAACGTAGTCACATTTCACAGTCTCTCTGACAGCTTTTCAGAAGGAACTCATCTAAATTGCATACCATTCACTCACTCTGATGGATGTTTACTCAGAGGGTGCAGTAGCCAGTGGAGGGGCTCTGTTAAGCACATGCCAAGGGCCTCCCACACCACACAGATAATCCTGGCCTTAGCTGTTTCTCCACCTGGATGTCTCAGGCCTCGGTCTTTTGAATTCCAAGAACTAATAACATTTTCAAAGAATGTTGGTAGCCAATCCATATTTACCAGATTTTAGCAAACCTAGTTAGCAAACTGTCATCATTTCAGGAAAAGAACATTTTTAAACAACAACAACAACAACAAAAATAAAACCAGGAAGTTATTAACTAAGAACTTTTTAAAAACATCTTAGCATAAAAGGAACATTATAAAAAATTCATTGCATTGTCCTTCCTTTTCCATTTTTCTTCAAATTGGTGAAAACTTTCTTGCAGAAGTGTGCCCTAGAAGGCATAAACAATTGTTTTCCTCTTTATTTGAGGAAGATGAATAAGGAGAGAAGTGCAACAAATGAGAGAGTGTGTGACTTTCCCAGCAAATGTACCCAGGCATAATTTGAGGCCTTTTTTATGCTCTATGACCACGAATCCCCTCCACAACTTTACCTCAGGAACCCTCCTAAACCTCCTAGAATCTCACATTGGACACCACCTTTTTAATATGTATCATATGTATGCTATTCAAAATTAAAAGTAAATTTTGAAGAAAAAAATACCCTTCTTATGAGCCAATATAATAGAAGAAAAAAATTACATTTTTTCTATTTCAATAAATGTACACTGTATAATAAAATACCAGTATTCTCTCACAACATAAAGTTTTTTCTAAGGAAGCTTTATTTTTCTAGTGCTGATGTTCATCACAGACAACTCTGTCATCACAAAACCACCTGATGTGTGTCCTGTACTAGGCACTATGGGATTGGGGAAGCTTATTAGTCAGGGTTCTCTAGAGGGACAGAACTATAGGTTGGTGCAAAAGTAATTGCTGTTTTTGCCATTAAAACTAATGGCACAATAAAAGGATAGACATATATATGAAGGGTAGTTTATTTTTATTTTTATTTTTTATTTTTTTTTTTTGAGGCGGAGTCTCGCTCTGTCGCCGGGACTGGAGTGCAGTGGCCGGATCTCAGCTCACTGCAAGCTCTGCCTCCCGGGTTTATGCCATTCTCCTGCCTCAGCCTCTGGAGTAGCTGGGACTACAGGCGCCCGCCACCTCACCCGGGTAGTTTTTTTTTTGTATTTTTAGTAGAGACGGGGTTTCACCGTGTTAGCCAGGATGGTCTCCATCTCCTGACCTCGTGATCCGCCCGTCTCGGCCTCCCAAAGTGCTGGGATTACAGGCTTGAGCCACCGCGCCCGGCCTGAAGGGTAGTTTATTAAGGAGTATTGACTCACACAATCACAAGGTGAAGTCCCACAATAGGCCTTCTGCAAGCTGAGGAGCAAGGAAGCCAGTCCAAGTCCCAAAACCTCAAAAGTAGGGAGGCTGACAGTGCAGCCTTCAGTCTGTGGCCAAAGGCCCAAGAGCCCCTGGTAAACCACTGGTGTAAGCCCAAGAGTCCCAAAGCTGAAGAACCTGCAGTCCAACCTTCGAAGGCAGGAAACATCCAGCACAGGAGGAAGATGAGGAATGAAAGACTCAGCAAGTCAAGTCCTTTCACGTTCTTCGGCCTGCTTTTATCCTAGCTGCACTGGCAACTGATTAGACTGTGCCCACCCAGATTGAGGATAGCTCTGCCTCCCCCAGTCCACTGACTCAAATGTTAATCTCCTTTGGCACCACCCTCACGGACACACACCCAGGAACAATACTTTGCATCCTTCAATCCAGTCGAGTTGACAATCAATATTAACCATCACAGGAAGTAAACAAGGAGACATGAGCCCTCTGTGTTAGTCCTATGGACAAGTTACTACACCTCTCTGAGACTCTCTTGTAGTGTGGAGATATGAATCTTTTTCAGCTCAGAGCATTATTGCAAAGACCAGCTTTGGCATGTAGAAATACCTTGTAAACTAAAATTATCTACATGTGTGAGATATCATAGTTATTGATTTTAATAGGAAGTGATAAAAAAGTAATCATTTTTCAAAAATAAATTCCAGAGTAATAATGACAATGATGATAATGATGATGATGGCAGCAAAATGTAAAAATAAAAAAAAACATTTCTTTTTTTTTTTTTTTTTTTTTTTTT
>NC_045439.1:68627890-68671056 GCF_002776525.5 Piliocolobus tephrosceles | reverse complement strand
TTTTTTTTTTTTTTTTTTTTGAGATGGAGTCTCGCTCTGTCTCCCGGGCTGGAGTGCAGTGGCCGGATCTCAGCTCACTGCAAGCTCCGCCTCCCGGGTTTAGGCCATTCTCCTGCCTCAGCCTCCCGAGTAGCTGGGACTACAGACGCCCGCCACCTCGCCCGGCTAGTTTTTTGTATTTTTTAGTAGAGACGGGGTTTCACCGTGTTAGCCAGGATGGTCTCAATCTCCTGACCTCGTGACCCACCCGTCTCGGCCTCCCAAAGTGCTGGGATTACAGGCTTGAGCCACCGCGCCCGGCCTAAAAAAAAAAACATTTCTTTAGGGCTTTCTTTGTGCCAAGGCATTTGCACTAAGCACTTCATGTCATTTTTCATGTAATCCCCACAACAGTCCCATGAAGCAGACACTACTATTATCACAGTTTAATAAATAAGATAAATGAATTGTAGAGAAATTGATAGACTTGCCTACTTCGCACAGCAAGCATAAGGCAGGGCTGCGATTCAACCCTGGTTCTATCTGATTCACACACCTTGCAAGTGAAGCTTAGCAAAAAAAAATCAGAAAGCCACCAAAAAGACCTTTCTTGTTTGTTAAAGCTAAGCTTAGAGCAAAGAGAAAAAAATAAGTAGAGCTTGGCCTAAATCTTGAAAAGATATAACACTTAACTGATGACAGAACTGAAATAGAAATATTCAACTATTTTGCTTCCCTTTATAGCATCACAAAGAATAATTGTCACACGGGAAAGAATAGACTAAATACAGTTAAAGGAAAATCAAACACTGAAGTAGAATTTTGATATTGGAAGGAGCCTCAAAAAAATCATACAGTTTTATGTTTTTTTTATGACAGATAAGGAACCAATATTTTAGGTGCCTTGCTCAAAGCCGTAAGTAAGTCCTTGAAAATATTTGGACAGAAGTCTGGCATCCTGACTCCTGGCTTAATGCTCTTTCCACCTATTATGTTTGAGAGATAATAATGAAGCTCAAGTTCCTGGGTTCCAATGAGTCAAATTACACAGGATGGGGAATATCTGACAGTAATTTCTGAAATCACAGAAAATGAGAAATAAAGTGGAAGATAAGAGTTATCCTTACACTGCACAGCAAATGGAATAAGTATTATTAATTTGATTAGAGGGACTACTTACCTGGTTTGCTTACTCTGCACCAGAATTTATCTTATGCATCAAGGATAGTTCACAATTTATCTAGCTATAGATCAATAACTGGAGAGTTCCTTTTAAATTTTAGATGCTATAAAAGTAAATGGAACATGGGTAGACTTTTACTAAAAAAATAAGAATTGTATGCATCTCATCACATATACACTAGCTATATTACCTGCCATGATTAAAGAATCATAACCACTTTTAAATAAAGTTTAATACAAATAATTAAAAAATAATGTTGGCATTTCAGTAATTTCTTATAATTGTAATAATTAATGTAGGGTTTAAATATTTCTCAATTTTGTAATAAAGTTTTTTGGTTACTACATTTGTCATTCTATGTCCAGAGTGCAAATGCATAAACCCATGCTACTTTACCCTGGACTCACTATATAGAGCTGCCCCTGTAAAAGGTCATTCAGTGTTGCTGTCTGCCTTTTTGACTTCCTGATTTTCAGAGTAAAATAAATTTTCTTTAGGACCTGCAAATATTAGGTTGGTATAAAAGTAATTGTGGTTTTCCCCATTTCTTTAATGGCAAAAGCAATTACTTTTGTACCAACCTAATACTTTAAAGAAAAGAGGTTCAGTAGGATTGATATTCTCCAAAGCCAAGCTATTACCAAAACTCATTGAAAGGCAAAGGGCTAGAATGTTGAGTTTTTTTAATTGTCTGAGTTCAAGCTGTTATATCCTTAATAATGATTTATTTGATCTGTTATTGTCTCAATGTAATTTTACCATTAAAAGTATATACATTTAGGTCTAGCTTTACATTTTGAACCTCATTGATAGGGGAAAACATCCAGAAATAGAACCACATAATCAATAGAGGGCTCACCGTTTGTTTTCTTTGTCAATAACTTTAGTAGATGCAGTGTGTCTGTCTCAAGTGGCAGCAAAACATCCCTTTAGACACACTGTATTATACCTGTCTGTGAAAAAGAAAATAATAATGTCTCTTCTCCTTGTTAGTTACAGCCTCTGAAACCCCTGAACTCTCTATATCTTCCACCCTGCCTCTGCCAATTTTTCCAAAAGTTAATTCTGGCACACTGTTCAGTCTCTCATTTAAGTCAAACAATTGCAATTTTTTTAATGTTTATTGTATGGTTTTCCTTCATATTTGGCAAAAACTCATCCAGCTTTTTTTTTTCTTTTTTCTTTTTGTCGAGACAGAGTCTCACTCTGTCACCCAGGCTGGAGTGCAGTGATACAATCTTGGTTCACTGCAACCTTTGCCTCCTGGGTTCAAGCAATTCTCCTGCCTCAGCCTCCCGAGTAGCTAGGATTACAGGCACGTGTACCACACCCAGCTAATGTTTTTGTATTTTTAGTTGAATAGGGTTTCACCATGTTGGCCAGGCTGGTCTCGAACTCCTGGCCTCAAGTGATCCTCCCTCCTTGTCTTCCCAAAGTGCTGGGATTACAGAGGTGAGCCACCATGCCTGGCCGCTCGTTTGGTATTATGTGGAGACAACAAACAAGTAGTGATAACTTTAGGAATCTGACTTTTCTGGACTCATCTGGATTCTTTTTCATTGAACACATTCTAGAGATTTTCTTCCATGTGTCCTATGCTGCTTTTTTTAAAGCCATCTGTCCTGGGATATTACTTTTTTAGTTTAGGGTGACTATTGATTTTCAGAGAAACTTAGCGATTTCAGTTTATAAACTTGTCTAAGACACTATTTTACCAACTAATTTCTATCAACTGATTTCAGAATATTTCTGCAACATAAGGAAAACCTTTTAATGTGAAACATGTTTTGGATCTAGGAAATCTCTGCTCATAGGAGGGAAATAATTGAAAATACCTAAACCATACATTCTGCTTGTTCTGTGTTTCTTTTTTGTGTTTTTAAAAATTTATAAGGTATATGTGCAATTTTGTTATATGCATATAACAAAACTGTATAGTGGCCAAGTCAGAGCTTCTAGGGTATCCGTCACCAAAATAATGTATACTACACCTGCATTTAGATTCAGCAAAATCAATTCATAGGTATAAAAGGAAGTCCCTTTGTCATAATTTACATTAAAAAATCAGGCTGTTTTACTTGACTAAAAGCTCAATATCAGTCAATAAGTTACACTTCCTATTAAAAAATTTACTTTGTATGTGTATCCAGACCAAGGAAAACAGCACTGCACTTTTCAGTGGTCACACCATCTCTAGAGGGTTGAGTTATATTCTGACACTTCATTTTAGGACAGACCTTGGCCATTTGGAATGTATTCAGAGAAGCATGGTAAGACAATAAAGAAATTTCATCATAGGTGTGATGGTTACATAAAGTATATCACATGTGGTTTCATTAATCTGTTTTCATACTACTATAAAGAACTGCCCAAGACTGAGTAATTTATAAAGAAAGAGGTTTATTTGACTCACAGTTCTGCATGGTTGGGGAGGCCTCAGGAAATTTAAATTATGGCCAAGGCAAAGGGGAAGCAAGGCACCTTCTTCACAAGGCGGCAGGAAGGAGAAGGGCCAAGTGAAGGAGGAAGAGGACTTTATAAAACCATCAGATCTTGTGAGAACTCACCACTATCACAAGAACAGCATGGGGCAAACGAACCCCATGATTCAGTTACCTCCACCTGGTCTCTTCCTTGACACGTGGGGATTCTGGGATTACAATTCAAGATGAGATTTGTGTGGGAACACAAAGCCTAACTGTATCAGTGGTGACCAAGTGTTTTGGGATGGGTAGATAGGAAAGGTAGCTATCATAAACAGAATTTAAGTATTTGTTGATTGCAAGGTAGTCTTATGAAAGAGAGGTTATCATGCATTGTTCCAAAGACAAACAAGGATCAATAAGCCAAATTTACAGAAAGCAAACTTTCAGCATAATATTCAGAGAAGAAATTTCTCCTCAGTACACTTATCTAAAAATTAAATGGATTATAAGTAAAGGGTAAAATAAATCTATATACATTAGATACACACACTGGAATATATATGAGTTAAATTAGCTGTTGTGTAGGATTTGCTTTAAAATAATACAGTAAAGAAAATTTGCATGGGAGTTCACAAATACAACAATAGCAAAACATTGATACCTGCTTAAGTTAGATGGTGAGTACTCAAGATTTCATATACAATACTGTCTATGTTTGTATGCACCTGAAAGTTTTACTTTTTAAACAAAAAGAATACATTGCTTCTGGGGGTAGTGAGGTCCCTGCTTTAGATATGTTCACACTGGATGTCCACCTGAAAAGAATATTATTGCATAGTATACACAATGTTGGATCTTTCTAAGATTCTGACTCTGGGAAAGCAAGTTAGAAAAACAATGTAAAGTAATTCAGAGGAGATGACCTTTACCCAGCCTTTCATTCCTGACAGCTTTTTGCTGCCTGCTCCTCATGTCTCCTGCTTGCTACCCTCTTTTGCTCTGCGGATCACCTGTCACTTCCCTGGTGATTTGGCTGCTTTCAAGGTCAATTATTGCACAACAGAAACTTACATAGTAATCCCTGTAGCTAAGAAACTAAAGCTGTCAAACAGCCTTCAACTGACAACTCTCTCAAACTGGAAACATTCACACATAAAAAATAGATCATTCTTTGAACACAGAATCAAAATATTTCACTTTTCTTAAACATACTTTATGAAATCTACCACCAGTTAATCATGAGATGTCTCAAATGGAGTGCAAGTACTATCAAATGTGAATACTTGAGAGAATTTTCCTGAGGAAACTGGGTTGAGTACCACGTTAGCCCATCTATGAGTGATAACCTGAATGTATAAATAGATGAAAGTGATGGTGATTCACCAGGCCAGGCACCAAGGCTCATGTTTGTAATCCCAGCAGTTTCGGGGGTCAAGTTGGGGGATCACTTGAGGCCAGGAGTTCAAGACCAGCCTGGCCAACATGGCAAAACCTCGTCTCTACTAAAAATACAAAAATTAGCTGGGTGTGGTGGCACACATATGTAGTCCCAGCTACTCAGGAGGCTGAGGCACAAGAATGGTTTGAACCCGGGAGGTGGAGGTGCAGCGAGCTGAGATTGTGCCACTGCGCTCCAGCCTAGGCACTCATCAGATATTTCAGTTTATTAGGCACATGGTAGTATTGTACTTCCTGGTCCTCATGTGGTTGGGTATGGTCACATAATTCTGGCTAATGGATTGTGAGTAAAGCATTTAATTGATAAGGCAAAACCCTCTCTCTAGATGTCTCTTTTCCTGCTGGACTGGCCATTAGGCGTGTTGAAAGGGCAAGTGTTCTATCTATATAGAACCCTGTATGACAACAATAAGCAAAGCCCCTTTTAGAATCCACGATGGATGAGTAGCTAGAGTGAAAAATAAGCATTCATTGTCTTAAAACACTGACATTTTGTAGGAGGCACTTGTCACTACATGTGGTAGGCAGAGTTTCCAAATGGATTCCAGGACCCCTTTTCTGGAGCATAGGCAAGACCTGGGAACATGGTGGGATAGCAGTCCCATGATATGGCAAAAGAAATTTTGCAGATATGATTAAGATTCTTTATCAGCTGGCTTTGAGTTAAACAAAAGGCAGATTGTCCTAGGTGGGCTTGACCTAATCAAGCGAGCCCTTAAAAGAAACACCAAGCAGAAACTGACACTCCTGCTGGCCTAAAAGGAGCAAGGAGTCACATGATTAATTATCTGTGGAGAAGAGCAGCTTCTAGGAGCTCAGAGCGGTCCCCCACTGACAACTATCAAGAAAACAGGGACCTCAGTCATAAAGCTGCAAGGCAATAATCTCTTCTAACAACCAGTGAGCTTGGAAGAAAATCTGAAGCCTTAGATGAAATTGCAGGTCATGCTGACACCTTGCTTTTTAGCTTGATGAAACCCTGAGCAGAGGACTCAGTAACCTACACCCAGAATTCTGACCCACAGAAATGGAGAGATAATAAATTTGTTTTGTGTTAAGCTGCTAAGTTTGTGGCAATCTGTCATCACAATAGAAAACTATTACCACAGTATAACCAACTCTATCCTAACTGACAAAATGGGCAAATTAATTATGATGTTATGATTATGACAATTCTAGAAATTCTCTGGGAGGCAGAAAACTGAGATTAATGAATAACACATCTGAACACTGGAATACCAGATAGCTATTAAAACAAATGAGGCATTCACAAAACTAAAAATAGAATTCCCATATGATCCAGCAATCCCACCTCTGAGTATGTATCCAAAGGAACTGAAATCTGTGTCTCAAAGAAATATCTACACTCTCAGGTTTACTGCAGCACTATTCCCAATAACCAAGATATAGAATCAACCTAAGTGTCTGTCAACAGAAGAAGGAATAAAGAAAATGTGGTTTAATACTGGCACACACACACACACACACACACACACACACACACACTAGAATATTATTCATCCTTAAAAAAAGAAAATCCTGCCATTTACAACAATATGGATGATCCAGAGGACGTTATGTTGTGCTGAGTGAAATAAGCCAGACACAAAAAGACAACTACTTAGATATTTCCACTTACATATGGAATCTAAAGTTGAACTCTTTAGAATCAACTAAATCTGGGGTGGTAGCTGGGATGAGGAAGAAAATGGGGGGATTTTGGTCTGAGGACACAAAATTTCTTAAGTTTCATACCTTATAAGATAATTAAGTTCTGGAGATCTAATGTACAGCATGGTAACTATATATAATAATAATGTATCTCATACTTGAAATTTGCTAAAAAGTAGATCTTAGGTGTTTTCATCAAACATATAAAAAATGTTAACTATAAGACATGATAGATATGTTAATTAGCTTAATTGTGGTAATTACTTCACAATGTATACATATATCAAAACATTAATTGTACACCTTAAATATAATTTTTATGTATAAATTACACGTCAAAAAATTGGAGGAAAATAAAGTAAAATGAATGAGGTAGATATGTATATGCTATTATTAAACAATCTTCAATATACTTGCTCAGTGAAAAAGTACAGATCATGTATACACGATCCAATTTACATTTTAATGGATATATAAATATGCTTACATATCCACAGACAACTTCTGCAACAATAAATAACTATTAACAATAAGCCAGGCACAGTGGCTCACACCTGTAGTGCCAGCTACTCAGGAGGCTGAGGTGAGAGGATTGCTTGAGACCAGGAGTTAGTTCAAGGCTGCAGTGAGCTATGGATCAGGCCACTGCACTCCAGCTTGAGTGACAGAGGGAGATTTTTGTCTAAAAAAAAAAAAAAAAGGCTATATTAAGAAAGAGAGACTGGAAGTCAAGGTTAAAAAAAATAATAATAACTTTTTTGGCTGGGTGCAGTGGCTCACGCCTATAATCCCAGCATTTTGAGAGGCCAAGGTGGGCGGATCACCTGAGGTCAGGAGTTCGAGACAGCCTGACCAACATGGAGAAACCCCATCTATACTAAAAACACAAAACTAGCCAGGCGTGGTGGCGCATACCTGTAATCCCATCTACTCAGGGGGCTGAGGCAGGAGAATCACTTGAACCTGGGAGGCAGAGGTTGCAGTGAGCCGAGATCGCTCCACTGCATTCCAGCCTGGGCAATAAGAGCAAAATTTCTACAAAAAAAAAAAAAAAAAAAAAAAAAAAAAAAAAAAAAATCAAAAAAAAAATCTTTTTATTGTATAAACTTTTGTATTGCTTGAATTTTTATCATGTGCACATATTGCTTTTTTAATTAAAAATGGATAGAAATGAAAAACAAAATAATTAACCTACATTTATTGAATATACATCCAATGCAAATCACTTTACTAGGTACACATTTACACAGAAAATCATGGAATAGCTGCTTGTTTGGTAATTCATTGGATGAGGCAAGTTTGAAAAAACTGATGACAAAACAAAGAATTATAACTTCTGCATTAAACTGAAAAAAAATGGTCTGGAATTAATGAAGCCTCAAGAGGGTTTCATAAGAAAGAGTATACAGCTATTGCAAGCATGGTAAAAGTTAGGCTTTGAAGATGAGCACCAGCTCTGACTTTGTAGAGTCAATGTCACCATATAAAGTGCTTTGTCCTCCTTCTAACCAAGCCTGGAGAGGGTGAGGTCGGTGTTTAGGGAGGCAAACTGGGTTTGTAGCAGCTGTTGCCAGTGCCTTGAGCCCCAACTCTTTGACCCACCTCTGATTTTAATGGTCTCTGTGCCAGACAGTTCCATGTACCTTGACATCATCACCCACAAAACCTTTGCTTTTCTGCCTAGGAGTCTTTGTCACATCTGTGGGAAATAAGCCCTTGGAAATGCTTGGAAGTTAACATCTCTAAGGGCAACTCTCATTCAACGGCGATCGGAGCCAGTGGATAAATACTGTAGCCTCTCTCATGCTTAAGAGAGAAAATTCCAGGAGGCATTTGTGAGTTGATCCCCCATTGCCTACAGTAGTAGAGAACTTTCATAATGCAGTCTTTATTAGCCTTTCCTTCTCCCTTACCTCACTCTCCTCCTTCCCTTCCTCCTACTTCCTGAGGTCACTTCCTAAATAAATTATATCCACTCAGATCCTTATTTCCAGCTCTGGTTTTGTGGGTACCCAAACCAAGACAGTGTTTGTTAAAGAAAAAAAAAAAAAAGCAAGCAGTTTTATATTGTTGAATATGCAAAACAATAGAGAATTGCTTTTTGCAACACGATTTCTAGGGGCAGCCTAAATTAATCCTAAATCTCCAATAAAAGTGCTCATGGTGCCTCTCCAGAAGAAAGGATTCTATAGTGTAATGGATGGCATTCAATCACAGAGAAAGCCCATTTTGTTAAATGAGGCCTGTTCTAAGAAGGCTAACCTGGAGTTGCTAATGGCAGGAGACATTTCAAATACTCACTAAAATCTCCTTAGTTTCATTTTACCTCGTTATGCTTCATTATGCCCCAAGTAACACAGCAAATAATTCCCTTTGGCCCTTGCTCTTTATTGCCTTCCAAATATGGAACAAAATGCTTAGCATTTTCTTCCTCACTGTCTAGTCAAACTTACTCATCACTCCTCCTAATCTCATCTCATTCAGCCATTCTAATTACCCTTCTGTGAATTCCTCCTGGCTGTCTACATGTACCAAGACTTCCGAGCAGAGTCTCATCAGAGAAGCAGGGTATCTAAGACATGCTTTGTAGAGGCTACAATTTGAATAATAGGAACAAAGAAGAAATAATTCCTTTGTCCACCTTCAAAATTGTTGATACATTGCAAGAGCTAGTAATTTGTAAACCATTTAATCTCATAGAGGAAACCTAGGATTCTCCGATTCCTCTCCATCAGGGCAACTATTTACAGCAGACTTTCTTCAGATATACTTGTTCACTTTGTGCTACTCCCTTTGATGTAGGTATAATTAAGCTGATTGCAGCCCCAGTTGGCCCCTATGTTCAAAGAAAAACGCCAGTAGCAATTCAAAATGATTGCTCTAGCCTTGCACTTTTCTCTATTCCTCGGTACCTTGAGGATGGTTGTATGGCCCCAAGGCACTTGCTTTAATATTAGGGAAGGTTTTATTCTTTTGTAAATCTCCATCAGCCCCTTCCTCTCTCTTCATAATGGCTTTTTCTAGGACCCAGTCAGTTTCTTTTGACAGTCATCTTTCTTTCCTGAAGTTGCTTAGGATGCAGAAAAGCCTGCCTGCCATCATTCCCCACATCTGTTCCTGTAACTACATTCTCTTCCACATGTGCTTCTTCTCTGAGGCAGTTGAGTTTCTGAAGCTCAGTGAGCTGAGGTGGATTCTAAATTATGTCCAGACCTATGAGTCAACTAAATAAAGGGAATGTAAGGGGAATAAAGTAAATATTCGATTCTTCTTAGTAATTTTTAACTTCAGAGAAATAAAAGAACACATTGTGATAAGTTTGACATCCCTAGACGAAAAAAGGACATAAGATATATGTTTTCTGAGTATGTGTGATCAGACTAATGCTTCATGTTAAATATTTCAATCTATATTTGGAAATTTTATGACACTGTGATAAATTCTGAGAGCTCATTTGGGGCCAATCTGCACAGCACATGCAAAGGGGTAAGAAATAGAAGTAACATTTGTGAAGTTGCTTCTCCACACCAGATACATGTCAGACATGTTAACTCATTTGATCCTCACAATAATCTCCTCCCTGTAGATGGCCAACCTAAGTATAAGTGACCTGCTCAACTTACTAATTACAACAACAGGCGAAAGAAAGTCTACCCACTTTCCACTTCATCACACCACTTCTTGGTAACTGTTCTTTGTGGTCACAACCCATTATCACAATCAGCATATGTAATCCAGATAGAAGTAGCTACTTCTTCCTAGTTTGTCAATATTAGGAATATGGATTGTTGAATAAGCAAAAAATAAAAAATAACCAGACCTTAAATACTTACCTTCTTTAGAGGAAGGATGGGATCTCATCTTTTGTTTCTTGTTAACTTCCCTGTCATTTTGGGAAACATTTTTCACAAATTCTACCAGAAAGTTGTGGCAGACACTATTCACTGGTTGGTGACCTCAACTGTGACTTTCAATCCATTATCCCTAACTGTTGTCATGAGTGGGCACAAAAATCCCTTGTGGCCAAGATACATGCCAAAGTTGGCTAACAGATTTCTGAGAAAGCTTTCGCTTTTCTGCTACAAATGCCACACATTTCCTTCCTTTTCCTTCTTACCTTAAATATGGGTATAATGGCTGGCATCAAAGCAGCTATCTTTCACTCTGAGAGAGAGACCAAGAAAATCAGAGACATGGACCCTGACACTGTTCCTGAGCCTACGGTAGGAATAATAAACCCTTTTTTCTTTAAGCCACTATAGTTGGCTTTTTGTTATTTATAGCTAAACACATCACTCACGGATACAAGCGCAAAATGTTTTACAGTACAAGTTTGATTCCTTCAAATGAGATAATGTGTTAGCAATAGGTGTCTGCCTGAAAAATAATCTAGATTAGTGCTGTCCAATAGGGTTTCTGTGATTTTGGAAATGCTCTGTCTCTGCACTGTCTAATACAGTGACCACACATGACCACTGAGTACTTGAAATATGGCTAGTGCAGCTGAGAAACTAGATTCCTATTCTATTTAATTTTAATTAATTCAACTTTAAATTTAAATAGCCATATGTAGCTAATGGCTATCATATTGGACAGCACAATCTAGACTTTGGGGTTTTTTGTGTGTCATGACACACATGTCATGTCTGTGTTTGGAATGAGACTAAAAACTTGCACAGATCTACTTGAGGCAAATGAATTATCTTTTATTCAACCAGAACAGAGAAAACATACACAGCAACTACCCAATAATCCCAGTACTTACAAAAAGTAGCCAAAAATTTTAGTAGTTTTTAGACTTCTTTATGCCAGAGACAAATCAGCTAAAAGGTTTCTTGTGATCCTAAACTAAAAGATGGTTAAATCATATGTCTTTTGGATGAAGGAAAATAGTGAATTCTGGGATAAAACAGCATATTGCCTCATTTTACCAAAAGGGCCTCTCTGAAGTATTGACATGGCAATAATTACTCTTGAGATACATCAATAAGATAAGTTTATTACGTTTCATCCAAGTCATCAGCTCTACAAGGACAGTCCTGGACAAGGCCTACTTTCAGCAAAGAGTGTTTTCTGATTGTCCTAAACCACTTAATTAGCAATGGGTCATTCCATATTTAATACCCTTTCCCCCAATTATACCCACTCCCCACTTTGGTGATCTATTCTATAACTTTATTCCCTCATTCCCAGAGAATGTTTTAAGGGACTTTTTAAAATCAGTATGTTATAGGCTGAATTGTGTACCCCCAAAATTCCTGTGTTGAAGCCCTAAGCACTGGTACCTCAAAATGTGACTGTATTTGGAGATAGAGCCTCTAAGGAAGTAATTAAGGCCAAAGGAGGTCATATGGGCAGGCCTTAATCCACTATTACTGGTCTCCTTATAGGAAGAGATTAGGACACAAACAACACACAGACTGGAGGGTGGGCCATGTGAGGATACAGTGAGAAGTCAGCTTTCTGCAAGCCAAAGGGAGAGTCTTCGGAAGAAACCAAACCTGCCAACACCTTAGTCAGATTTCTAGCCTCCAGAGCTGTAAGGAAATGAATTTCTGTTGTTTAAGCCACCCATTCTATGGTATGGCAGCCCTAGAAAACGAATACACAATATCTACCAACTTTCTCTTGAGCCCTAAAAAGAGGCTCTATTTTGGGAAAAACTAGAGAAAGTTAGATAAGAAAGGAGCACAGTAGCAAGTTCATAGGAGAAATGTGTTTGGTAGTTGGGGTTCTGAGGTCTGTACAATCCAAATGTACAAATTTACCTCCTTGGTTAGTGAGTTGCATATAGTTGCAGAGATGTAAGTAGAGAGGGGATGGTGGAAGGGAATTAATCACTTAGAAAACTCAAGCACTTAGGTAGTTGAACAGCAATTATTTCATAAAATGTTGGGTCTGAAAGAGGCACTAGGAATTATTTGGTTCAACATTCTCTTTGTATAATGTTCAAACTGAGACTCTGAAATAGCAAATAGCAACTTGTCTAAAATCAGCCAGTCAGTGGTAAAACTAAGACTGGAACCAGGTCTCTCAGCCAGTGTTCTATTCTTTACTCCATCCTATTTTGAGGAAACTACATATTCTGTTTTTCTTATTTTTTATTAGAAATACATTGCAAAATGTTTATAAATCATAAATTCTATTCAAAAAGTTAGCTCCGTGTCTCAGTTCTCAGTTTTAAATCCACGATATATCATTTTACATCCTCAGGCAATCTCTTACCCTGCTGGAGACTCATTTTGTTCATCTATAAAATAACAGTGATAACGGCTGCCCTTTCTATTGTATTGTCTCCATAATCAAAAAAAGACAATCCATGAAAATGTGCTTTGAATATCATAATGCTTTAACACTTTAAGGTAATAGTATTATAGTTTATTGTAGCTGAAGGTTAAAGTCCATTTTTTTATTACCCATGATAACTTTACTCTTGAACCAAGTTCACTATATTGAGAGAAATTTACAAAAAAAAAAAAAAACCTTCTTTTAAACCAAACTGAACATCAGAACTAGTCATCTCATGGAAAATATCCATGAATTTCTGAAGAGGTTTAGATGGAATGGTTCACTGTATCTGTGTTTATGTTGCTAGCATAAGGTTACTGCCTCTGGCAAAAGAAATCAAAATCTGTAGTTCTTTACCCCCTTGATTATAAGACAACAGATAAAAGTTTTTCTGTCATCTGTCTTTTGGGGCTTCAAATACACACATATTGTAAATTCAAGCAAAACCCCAAGAAGGCACTTACAAAGTCTAAGAAATCGCCTCCTGGACCCAGTGAAGCCTCAGTAAACCTGTTCTTTCTTACTGAGGAATCTGCCACAGGAGTAAAATGATTTTGGTTCTTCACTAATTTGTAGAAGAATTTTAGTGGAATGTATACCCAGCAATTAACAGATAAGTCACATGGATGTGCTCTATAGAGCAGCCATCTGCTGTATTAATATTTTACTACTACATTTATTCATAGATATACATTATGCCCTTTACTTATTAAAATCACTAAGAACAATGAAACCTTTTTGTTAGTCACAAATAGTAGAAATCAGGATAGCAGTAACAGTATTTTAACAGCTTCAGCTTCCAGTTTATTGGTGCATTTTGTTTAACTTCATGATTTTTTAAAAAAATCACAATTAACACATAGTGTGAATTCACACACATGAATAGTATAGACTATATGAGTTTGAATTACAATATCATGATAGTCAAATGCTTCCTGAATATATTTTACTGGGCAGGGTCCTTTTCTAGCTAATGGGGTGCTAAACTCATAGGGTAGGGTCTAACACATAAATCTCAAAGAGCAAGAATTTATTTACTTATTAAACTAATCCATTGGTTGGAAAGAATATTAGTAGGAAATTATCTTTTTGAAATTGATGTTCTACTAATATCTGAAAATTTATGTTCTTTCTTGTAAATAAATTAGAAAGAAAGCAGCAACAATTAACTGTGTCAGTTATTAAGTTATTGTCTCAGTTTCAAACCCATCCTTCTAAATTCTGTTTTGTTATGCTGGGCTGGGACTCTGCAAACCACATTTCTGCATTGCAGGTTGAATGAACATTAGGCTCTTCTAATTATGAGCACTAGAGAAAGAATGCAAGTCTAGGGGAGGAGAAAGAGACCTGTTGGCTTGTGGTTCCTGTGAGCATCACCCCCACCATGCTTCTTCAACCCAGCAGTGGGAGTTCCTTCCTATAGCAGCAGCTGAATCACATGGCAGTTTTTCCAACACTTACAGAACCAGTCTCATTATTTCTTCCCCCCCGCAGAGAGATCAGCACCATCAAGAGAATGCTCCCTCTTCAGAGACCTGGATCCCAGGCCCACAGAGAATCTCCCCTGAATTCAGATCCCAACACCACCAAAGAGCAAAATCTCCTCCTCTGAATTTCTATATTTTGTCCATTCCAAATTCTTCCCTTTGCTTAGGCAGATTTAGGGGTAGTCCCTGTTCCTCAAGCTTTATTATGCCCTCAGAATCACCCAGAGAGGTTATGAGTTGCAAATCCTTGGACCCCACTCTAACAGATTCTGATTTAGTGTGTCTT
This sequence comes from Piliocolobus tephrosceles, assembly GCF_002776525.5. Lineage (NCBI taxonomy): Eukaryota > Metazoa > Chordata > Mammalia > Primates > Cercopithecidae > Piliocolobus > Piliocolobus tephrosceles. Next base: position 68,656,278 of record NC_045439.1, on the reverse strand, counting down.
GGGCAGGGCTTGATTTTTTACTCCCTATCAAGTTCCCAAACAAGGTGGAGACTGCTGGTCTTGGATTTGGTTTGAATCATGTGTTTAGACTTGAGTGTAGTAGTACTGAGTTCCCAGGCAAGAGGAAATAGGATGTAAATCATCCATGGCATGCATTTAATCAGGGGATCACTTCTGGATGGTTGTGATGAAGTTCCTTGAAGCCCCAGGTGGCTGCTGCACTTGACCATCATAGCAATAGAGATAACTGTAAGGAACAGTAGTGTGGGGTGAATTCTTCTGAGTGCACTAACCTGCTTAAGGAAAATTAGAATCTTAACTCTGTATACTCATTTCAAGTCATGACAGAGAACTAAAAAGCTTCTGTGATGGTCCTAAAGGAATCTCACTCCTTCTAGCCATAAGACGAATACCACTATAAGGCAAATGTTAAGCATAATTTTGTGATTTGAAGGATTCATGGCCACTAGAAGTGTCCTTAAAAGTTATGATGCTGGAGGAATGAGGACATCTAGTTGGACTAGGATGAAACTGAGAATTTTGAATACCCATCACTCTGAGTCTCTTTTGTCAGTGGAAGAAGATGACTTTCCTATGTCGAAGGAGAGTAGCCTTCCTTTGCTTAAAAACAATGTAATAGTCTCACCTAGGTTAGTTTGCCAAGGCAGGATGTCCATTATTCCCATAATCCTTTATTGCCACTATACCCATAACTACAGTTAGATATCTGCAAATGTATTACCTTACATTTCAAAATAAATTTTGCAGATGTGCGTAAGTTAAAAATACTGAGATTCGGAGATTATGCTGGATTATCTAAGTGGGCTCAATGTAATCACAAGAATCCTTGTAAGAGGGAGGTAGGAGGGTCAGAGTTACAGAGACAGACAAGGAGATGTGATAATAGAATCAGAAGTCAGGGTGAGAGGCTGAAAGAGAGGGAGAGAAAGAGACTTGAAGACACTATTCTATTGGCTTTGAAGGTGGAGGAAAAAGGCCACCAGTTCACGAATGCAAGTAGCCTAGAAAAGCTGGAAAAAACCAAGAAAGTATGTTTCCCTCTAAGGCTTCCAGAAAAACCATACTCCTGTCAACATCTTTGACTTTAGGACTTCTGACCTCTAAAACTAAGAGAATCGATTTGTATTGTTTTAAGGCACTAAATTTGTGGTAATTTGTTACAGCAGCAATAGAAAAGGAATATACTAGTTCATTACATTGATGATATTATGCTGAATGGGTCCTATGAGAAAAAAGTAACAAGTATACTACATACCTTAATGAAACATATGTGAATCAAAGGTTGGGAGATAAATCCCATAAAAGTTCAGGACCCATCACCTGGGTAAAGTTTCACCTAATCCTAAATCCTGAGGGATACCAGCTACCTCCATAGTAATTGTTGTACTTATTTGTTATCTATTGGGTATAGAACAATATATTCTATGATTTTGAATTGTTTTGAAGTAATTTCCTTTCTATAGTCTCCTTAATAAAAAAATGTATTTACCCTCTTGTTAAACACAAGTTGACATTTTATTGTCAGCAGAATTTTATTATTAAGATTATCAGGTTTGAACAGATTCAAGATGTCTTTAAATTTTGAGCTTGGAAACTGTTACCCAAAACATCAACTAATTGGGGTTTTTATAATGCTATAGTTTATTTAAAACATAAATTAACTTTGGGAGGCCGAGGTGGGCGGATCACGAGGTCAGGAGATCAAGACCATCCTGGCTAACACAGTGAAACCCCGTCTCTACTAAAAATACAAAAAATTAGCCAGCCGTGGTGGCAGGCACCTGTAGTCCCAGCTACTCAGGAGGCTGAGGCAGGAGAATGGTGTGAACCCAGGAGGTGGAGCTTGCAGTGAGCTGAGATCGTACCACAGCACTCCAGCCTGGGTGACAGAGCGAGACTCCCTCTCAAAAAAAAAAACCCAGAAATTAATACTGTAGACATTATTTCTATAGATGTTATATTATTGACATATTTTCAAACTAAGAAATAAAAGACATGGACATAATGATGGCAACAATAGAAACTGGTATAAACTATAAACTATTTCTATAAACTGCTTATTTTGCCATGGGCATCTGCTTCTTATGTTTCTTGAGCTAAACTTTTAACCACTGTAATATACATTTTATAAAGAAAGAAAGTACAAATAGTGAGAAACACTGACTCAAAGTCAGGACTGTAGGTCTAGATCCAGCTGGACTATATGATTTCTAAGCTCCTTCAGCTCTAAAATTCTATGGCAATGTAAAAGCTTTCCTAGTCTTTTAAAAGGATAAAAACAGTTAAGCAGAACAATATTCTTCCAGCCCTACTCCCGATGCTGTATGTAGGTTAACTTTTTTCTCAAAATTAAAATCACTGGCTCTTTTACGACAACTTGATCTACATATCTGACTCATTTTCTTGTAGAGGAAGAAATGGAAAGAAACACAAAGAACATAGTTCTGAGTCCATATGGCCCCATCTGTATGCAAATCACCAAACAGAATGCAAAACACTTAACAACAATAATGGCAGAGTTATTAAAGCAAGTAATTTCCTTTTCCTGACACCATTTTCATAAACCTTGTCAAAACACCCTCTTGCAAGTTATTTAAGGTCTAAGAGGCTTTAACAAAGAAAGAGCTTCCTATGTTAATACAAATCCCTTCAAATTTTGAGCCTAGAAGACCTCAGCAGGAGAATCTCTGGGTGGAAATTATGACCATACAAGTGATCTTTACTCACTTCTGAAACTTCACCACCTCCTGAGAACTTTCTCACTGTTGTATCTACAACAGTTACCATGCCAAGAACCCAAGGATGCTTCACTCCCCTTCTTAAATTCTGGCCCACATTTCGATTCAAACAAAATTTCTTTTGTATTTTTTAGGACACAATAAATGCTATTTGGGGGTTTTTGTTTTGTTTTGTTTTTTGAGAGAGAGTCTAGCTCTGTCGCCCAGGCTGGAGTGCAGTGGCATGATCTCGGCTCACTGCAACCTCCACCTCCTGGATTCAAGCAATTCTCCTGCTTCAGCCTCCTGAGTAGCTGGGTGGCACCTGCCACCATGCCCGGCTAATTTTTGTATTTTTAGTAGAGATGTGGCTTCACTCTGTTGGCCAGGCTGGTCTCTAACTTCTGACCTCAAGTAATCTGCCCGCCTCAGCCTCCCAAAGTGCTGGGATTGCAGGCGCGAGCCACCGTGCCCAGCCCTAAGCACTAGCTTGAAAAGAACTTTTTGTAACAAAAGAATTTAAAAAGAAAAAAAAGGCACTGTCTACTTTACCAAGTGTACATTTTCTCTTCCAAAAAAGCTAATTCATTCATGTAGTCATCCTGTGCCTCCTATTCTATTCTATACCTGTTTGAAGCACAAAATTACACTTTTAACTCAATTTCAGCTCTTCTCTCTATTCCCCTCTTTGTCACCTTTCCTCCTAAATCACAGTGTAGGGTAGAAGTGTTAGCCACCTAGAATTTGTGAGGGAATAAGTGATTAACACATATAATATGCAATGCAATCTTCATATTCTACTAAGAGCTCATCACCATGAATGAAGAAACAGGCACTTAAGTTTCTTCTCCTATTTTTTCCCAAGATGGCAAATGTATTAGGTCATTCTCACATTGCTATAAAGAAATACTTGACATCCTTTCCAGCATCTGTTGTTTCCTGACTTTTAAATGATTGCCATTCTAACTGGCGTGAGATGGTGTCTCATTGTGGTTTTGATTTGCATTTATCTGATGACCAGTTATGATGAGCATTTTTTCATGTGTCTGTTGGCTGCATAGATGTCTTCTTTTGAGAAGTGTCTGTTCATATCCTTTGCCCACTTTTTGATGGGGTTGTTTTTTTCCTGTAAATTTATTTGAGTTCTTTGTCGATTCTGGATGTGCAGAAATAGAAACACTTTTACACTGTTGATGGGAGTGTAAATTAGTTCAACCATTGTGGAAGACAGTGTGGTAAACTCTCAAGGATCTAGAACTAGAAATACCATTTGACCCAGCAATCCCATACTGAGTATATACCCAAAGGATTATAAATCATGCTAGTATAAAGACACATGCACACGTATGTTTATTGCAGCACTATTCACAATAGCAAAGACTTGCAACCAACCCAAATGTCCATCAGTGATAGACTGGATTAAGAAAATGTGGCACATATACACCATGGAATACTATGCAGCCATAAAAAAGGATGAGTTCATGTCCTTTGCAGGGACGTGGATGAAGCTGGAAACCATCATTCTCAGCAAACTATCACAAGGACAGTAAACCAAACACCGCATGTTCTCACTCATAGGTAGGAATTGAACAATGAGATCACTTGGACACAGGGCGGGGAACATCACACACCGGGGCCTGCCAGGGTGTGGGGAGCTGGGGGAGAGATAGCATTAGGAGAAATACCTAATGTAAATGATGAGTTGATGGGTGCAGCAAACCAACATGGCACATGTGTACCTATATATCGAACCTGCACGTTGTGCACATGTACCCTAGAACTTAAAGTATAAAAAATAGAAATACTTGACACTAGATAGTTTATAAAGAAAAGAGGTTTAACTGGCTCACAGTTCTGCAGGCTGTACAGAAAATATGATGGTGGCATCTGCTTGGCTTCTGGGGAGGCCTCAGGAAACTTACAATCATGGTAGAAGGCAAAGGGAGAACAGGCATATCACATGACCAGAACAGGAGCAAGAAAGTGAAGAAGAGGTGATACACACTTTTAAATGATCAGACCTCACAAGAACTCACTATTGTGAGGACAGTACTATCAAGGATAGAGTTGGGCCATTCATGAGAAATCCACCCCCATGATCCAATCAGCTCCCAACAGGTCCTACCTCCAACACTGAAGATTAGATTTCACTATGAGATTTGGGCAGAGACACACATCCAAACTATATCATTCTACCCCTAGCCCCACCGAAATTTCATGTCTTTCTCACATTGCAACATACAATCCTGCCTTCCCAACAGTCTTCCAAAGTCTTAACTCATTACAGCATTAACTCAAAAGTCCAAAGTCTCATCTGAGACAAGGCAAGTCCCTTCCACCTATAAGCCTGTGAAAACAAAAACAAGTTAGTTACTCCTAAGATACAATGGGATTATAGGCATTGGGTAAATACTTCCATTTTTACAATTACAAATAAAAAAAAAAAATCAACCAAAAGAAAAAAGCTACAGGCCCCATGAAAGTTTAAAACCTAGCGGGGCAATCATTAAAACTTAAAGCTCCAAGATTATCTCTTTGACTCCAGGTCCCAAATCCAGGCACATTGATGCAAGGGAATGGGCTCCCAAGGCCTTGAGTGGCTCCACACCTGTGGTTTTGCAGGGTTCAGCCCTCAAGGCTACTCTCATGGGATGGTCTTGGGTGCCTGTGGCTTTTCCAGGCACAGAGTACAAGCTGTCAGTGGATCTACTATTCTGAGGTCTGGAGGATGGTGGCTATTTTCTCACAGCTCCACTAGGCATTGCAGCATTGCCCCAGTGGGGACTCTGTGTGGGGTTCCAACTCCACATTTCCCCATCCACACTGCCCTAGTAGAGGTTCTCCATGAGGACTCCACCCCTGCCTCAGGCTTCTGCCTGGACACCCAAGCTTTTCCATACATTCTCTAAAGTCTAGGTAGAGGCTCCCAAGCCTCAACTCTTGCATTCCATGAACTTAAAGGCTGAACACCACATTGCAAGCTGCCAAGGCTTACAGCTTGCATCCTCTGAAGCAGCAGCTTGAGCTGTACCTTGACCTGCTTGAGCCACAGCTTAACCTGGAATGGCCAGGATACAGTGAGCAATGTCTGAGGCTGTGTAGGGCAATGGGACCCTGGACCTGGCTCACATAACCGTTCTGTCCCCCTAGGCCTCTGGGTCTGTGATGGGAGGGGCTGCCTCTTAGAACTCTGAAATTCCTTTCGGGCCTTTTCCCCATTGTCTTGGGTATCAGCACTTGCCTTCTTTTTAGTTATGCAGATTTCTCTAGCAAGTGGTTTAGAAACAGCAAGGGCTGGTTTTCAGCAGTCCACTTGAATTCTTCTACTAAAAATAAGCTTTTTTCCTACCACATGGCCAGGCTGCAAACTTCCCAACCTTTAAATATAAATTTCAACTTTAAGTCATTTCTTCCTCTTGCACCTGAGGTAGGATGTTAGAAGCAGGCACACCACTTGCTGAACACTTTCCTTCTAAGACATAACATGTGTGAACTTTGCTCCAGTTCTTAATAAGTTCCTCATTTCCATAAGAGACTCCAGAAGCCTGAACTTTATTGTCCATATGACTATCAGCATATCACTATCAGCATTTTGGTCACAACTATTTAACCAGTCTCTAGGAAGTTTCAAACCTTTCCCACCATCATGTCTTCCAAGGTCTCCAAACTCTTCCAACTGCTGCCCATCCCCCAGTTCCAAAGTCGCTTTCACATTTTCAGGTATTTATAGCAATGTCCCACTCCTCAATACCAATTTTCTATATTAGGTCATTTTTGCAGTGCTACAAAGAAATACCTGAGACTGGGTAATTTCTAAAGAAAAGAGGTTTAATTAGCTCACAGTTCTGCAGGCTGTACAGGAAACATGATGCTGACATCTATGTGCCTTCTGGGGATGCCTCAGGAAATTTACAATCATGGTTGAAGGCAAAGGAGGAGCAGACATGTCACATGGCCAGAGCAGGAGCAAAAGAGTGAGGGGGGAAATGCTATACACTTTTAAACAACCAGATCTCATGAGAATTCACCATCACAAGGATAGTGTCACAAGGGGTGGTGCTAAACCATTCATGAGAAATTTATCCCCATCATCCAATCACCTCCCACCAGGCCCCACTTTCAACACTGGGGACTACATTTCAATATAAGATTTGAGGAGGAATTCACCCCCCACTCCAAGACAGAACATTCAAACTATATTAGCCAACTAAAGTTTATTCCAGCATGCATCATCCATTTAGAAGAAGCAAATAGTGTGTAGAGATTCACATTTTGAACTTTTATCCAAGAAGGAACATGGGAGTTCAGTGGAAAAGCCTAAGAAAATGTCAGGTCCTGGGAAAGAGAAGGTCAGTGGTCAGACTGTATGGCCAGTTCTGGCTGAAAACCATGAGTGAATCTCCAGTACAAGAAAGCGTGAGTGAGTGTCTTTGAAGTCCACTTCCCCACTTGGGAATCATGCAATCCAGCCTATAGGAGAGCACCTTGATTCTTCCAAACCCTGGATCTAACTTGAGAAGAGGCCAGGAGCAATAGGAGGAGTGGCTCAGGGAAGTATCCTACACACACTCCAAGACCTGGGCACCTATAGAAGGATGTCATTCTTGATCCTATTTTAGATCAAACTGTCTGCAATCCTGGGAGCTAAAAGCAGTGGCAGCCATTGGCATCAGAGAGACATAGGCTATAGATTGGAGATCTGGGACTAGAGAAGAAAAGGGTCTCCTGCAGCCAGACCTGAGACACAAATGTGGTGTGAGCTCTAGCTGCTGGTGTAGGAATTGGGCACCCCCCCATCACAGTGTTAGAGCAGAGAGAGAGTTGCTGGGGATGCATGGTTTTGACCCAGGCAGCAAGGTTTACAGCTTGGGACAGTTTTGTGGACTGGAAGCAAACTGCAGCAATAAACTAACTGTCCTGACTGGCTGCCACAGTCAAAACAAGGGAATGAACTCTGCCAGTTATGGGAGTCAGAGGAAAGCAGTACCCACTCCTGCTTGCTAGGCTGTGGTGCTAGGACTGCCCCTCCTTCCCCATGCTAACAGCTTGGTACAGCAGCAGTTGCTCTGCTCCTTGCCCAGGCATTTCTCTAGCAGTCTGAGGAGTACTCCCTGTCTCTGTCAGGGCCAGCACTTGTGCCTGCCACTGGGTGACCCAAGTACAGACTTGATCAGTCTAGCTCTTCCTAGCTTCACCCCCCACTCCAAGACAGAACATGGAGAAAGACCACTGAGAATTTCATGGCCCATCCATCAAGAAAGACCACTGAGCATTTCATGGCCCATTCCATCACCAGGGATACCTGAACACTTCTACAGGTTAACAGAGGTCAGACATAAATCCTACTGCTACCATCACAGCTGACTCTTACCTGCAAGTGTCATCTACTGATCTGTAGGTCAGCCTGCACAGTCTATTAAAACATCTGCTGACACAGTATGCAGTGCTTGGGAAAAAGATAAGCTTCTTGTGGCCTCTGCTACCACCATCACCCAGGCCAGGAGATCATGAGCTCTCTTATTTGCTTGGTACACCATACTATAACCAGCACTTGAGAAAGCCACCACACTAAAGCTATACAGAACCAAGAAAATCATACAGGATCTTTGCCACTGAATGCACCAAGAAGCAAAGCCAAATGGCCCTGCTCAAAATACATCATAGTCCCATCCTCAAGAAAAAAAGGTCCTTCCCCAGTGAAAGTAAATTTAAAATAAGAAGCAGCAAGAGTTTTTCCAGATGCACAGAAATCTAAATAAAGATACACAAAGCATGGCATGTATTATGACAGCCACAAAAGAACAAAGTAGTTCTCTAGCAATGAATCCTAACCAAAAAGAAATCTTCAAAATGCCATATAAGGAATTCAGAATATTGATTTTAGGGCAGGGTGAAGTGGCTCACACCTGTAATCCTAGCATTTTGGGAGGCCAAGGCAGGAGGATGAGGCCGTAAGTTCAAGACCAGGCACAGTAACAGAGAGAGAGACCATGTCTTTACAAAAAAAAAAAAATTAATTAGCCAGTCATGATGGTGCATGATGGTAGGCCTAGCTCCTCAGGAGGCTGAAGTGGGAATATTGCTTGAGCCCAGGTATTTGATATTGCAGTGAGCTATAATCATGCCAATGCACTCTAGCCTTGGCAACAGAGTGAGACTCTGTCTCCAAAAACCAATACAGAGAAACTTTTTAGAAAAATGAATTCAGAATATGAATGAGAAATTTACAAAGGAGATAGATATCTTTCCATGTAAAGACAGAACATATAAAAATGAAAAATCAATTGAAGGAATTACAAAATGTATTGAAAGCTTCAACAAAAGATTAGACCAAGCAAAAGAAAAAAAATCTTATAACTTGAAAATAGGTCATTTGAGTTAATCCTGTCAGACAAAAATAAAGAAAATATAATTTTAAAAGAATAAACAAGGCTTTCAAGATGTATAGGAATACACAAAGGGACCAACTTTAGTAACCTAAACAGTATTCCTAAGGAGGAAGAAAAAGAAAAAAGTTCAGAAAACATATTTAAAAATATAATTGGCTGGGTACAGTGGCTCACGCCTGTAATCCCAGCACTTTGGGAGGCTGAGACGGGTGAATCACGAGGTCAGGAAATCAAGACCATCCTGGCTAACACGGTGAAATCTCATCTCTTCTAAAAATACAAAAAAGTAGCCGGGTGTAGTGGCAGGTGCCTATAGTCCCAGCTACTCAGGAGGCTGAAGCAGGAGAATGGCATGAACCCAGGAGGCGGAGTTTGCAGTAAGCCGAGATCGCACCACTGCACTCCAGCCTAGGCAACAGAGCAAGACTCCATCTCAAAAAAAAAAAAAAAAAAAAAAAAAGAATAAAAGAAAATAATCAACAAAAACTTTCCTAGCCTAGGAAGAAATTTAGATATTCAAATAGAGGAGGCTCAGCAATCCCCAGAAAATAATTGACTTCACCATGCCATATGGTCATTAGACTATCTAAAGACAATATGAATGAAAGCATTCTAAAGTCAGTAGGAGAAAAGCATTCAGCCGCCTGTAAAGGAAACCCCAACAGAAGACTTCTCAGCAGAAACTTCATAAGTCAGAAAAGAATGGGGTGGGATTTTCAAAGTGCTGAAAAAAACAAACAACAACAAAAATACCTGTAAATCAAGAATTTTATGTTCATCTAGATTAAGCTTTACAAATGAAGGATAAATAAAATCTTTCCCAGACAAGCAAACATTGAGATAATTCATCACCAGTAGTCCAGTCCTATAAGAAATGCTCAGGGAGTCCTAAACATGGAAAAGAAAGGTTGACATTTGCTATAATAAAAACACACAAAAATATAAAACTCACAGGTCATGCAAAACAATCATACAAAGGAGGAAGACAGAGGAATCAACTGGCAACATGAAAAAAATTTTACCAAGCCACAAAGACAAACAAAGAAAGAATTTATAAAACAATTAGATAACAAGAATATAACAGCAAAATAACCTCACATATCAATATTAAATTTGAATGTAAATGGATTACATGCTCCACTTAAAAGATATATATTGACAGAATGAATTTTAAAAACATAAGCCAATGACATGCCACTTACAAGAAACTCACCTTATCTCTACAGAGACATTTAGACTAAAAATAAAAAGACATTCTATGCAAACAGAAACCACAAGCAAGCAGCAGAGGTATACTTATGTCAGATAAAACAGATTTTAGGTCACAAACAGTAAAAAAAATGATAAAGAAGGTTATTATATACTGATAAATGGATCAATTCAACAAGTAGATATAATAATACTAAATATATACGCACCCAACAACTGGAGCACCCAGATTCATAAAACAAATATTACTAGACCTAATGAAAGTTATAGCTAGCAATACAATAATAGTAAGGAACATCAACACCCCACTCACTGCACTAGACACATTACTGAGACAGAAAATCAACAAAGAAACCCTGGACTTAAGTTGGACTTTTGACCAAATAGACCTGAGAGTCACTTACAGAACATGCTACCCAACAACTGCAGAATATACATTATTTTCATCAGCCCATAGAATATTCTCCAAGATGGAAAATACCTTAGGCCACAAAATAAGTCTCAAGAAATTTCTAAATATCGAAATCATATCAAGTCTCAAGAAATATCTAAATATTGAAATCATATTCTAAATATCGAATCATATCAGTCTATAGTGGAATAGAAGTATCAATACCAACAGGAACTCCAGAAACTATACACATATATAGAAACAAACCAGTATGCTCTTAAATAATCATTAGGTCAATAAATACATTAAGATGAAAATTTAAAAATTTTTTGAAATAAATGAAAACAGAAACACAATATACCAAAACCTTTTGAGATGCAGCAGAAGTAGTGCTAAGGGCAAGTTTATAGTGTTAAATGTCTACATAAAAAAATAGAAGGTAGAATCTTCATTCTGAAGGCTACAGTGTATATACATTATATAAATTTGTATGCCTTTTATTCCATTAAACAATCTGCCTCATGTCAGTGATTTTCAGTGAACCTTCAGAAGACCAAAAGGAACACTCTCTGTTGGCTCCCACAGTTATGGCACAGCAAGCAGGGTACCTCCAAAGCCATTCTGATCTTCCAAAGGCCACAGTGAAGAGATCCCAGGAGCTTAACAAGCCAGCAAAAGTTAAGAACTTATAAATCAGGCTCCCAGACTTTCTCTGTGAAATCTGGTTGAATGGCTGGTAAAAAAAAAAAAAAAAAAAAAAAAAAAAAAAACACTGTTTTGTCTCAAGGTTTTGATTAATGGGGAAAAAGGATTTTTGTGACCAGTTTGGGGTGCAGTGACTCTAGTCTGTTTTTGGTACTTTGTGGTATAAATATTCATATTGTTGGATTCTTTTCACCTGAGAAATAGCCTTTTTGTTGCTGTTTTCCTTTGTCTTTCTGTGGTGTTCTGCATAAAGAGGGGTACCACAGGGTAACACCCAGTCCTGGAATTCCTATAAGCCCGCTGTTTGAGCTAGCCCTGTAGACTATTCAGTTTTGGTATTCTGACTACACCAGTGTCTGTTAACACAAACATTACTGTGGATCCCTAAAATAAAAAGCAGGCGGAGGTCTCCTCTCATCATATTTTATGTCCTTGAGAGCTTGACTTGTGACTAAGTGTGGACATTCTTTTTCTTTGTCTCTGCCATCCAGAGGGCACAACATTTCTGGTAAAATCATGCAGCCAGTCTGAAAAGATTGGGAGTCCAAAACATACTTTTCATTCTGAACATGTCAAGCTCTTAGGAGAGTTATATTCTATAAAGACCCATCCTAATAGGATTTTTGTTTTCTTTGGCTATCTTAAATCTATTTCTAAGGGTGAATTTTGGGGGCATCATGGGGTCTGCCTCCTCTATGCCCCTCCAAAAACACCTTTTGCTTACGTGGTGAAAACTTATTCTAAATCTGAAAAATTACCACCTGTGCTTTCTGTGAAGGGGCTTATCAGATTGAGTCACTATTGGAAGTAAGTACATTGAAAATTCTAATTACAATGGCTAAATGATAGATCCTTTGAGTTAGAATAAAATTCCTAAATTTATTTAAAAAAATATTTTGGACAGCTCTTATTCCAAACAATTGATGGGAGGATCAAATTAAAAGAAGGACACATATTAGTGCTATAGCTGGTCTTAAAATTCTCTTGACTAAATTAAAGAGCAAAAATCTGACCTAAAATGGTTATCCTCAAACTGTCCCGTTTAGATTCCATGCAGGATTAAGAAGGGAGACTGCTCCATTTTGTAGTCTGGTAGTTAAAATTTCTACTGTGGCATGGATTCCCTTTCTAATCAGGAATGAACCCCTTTTGGTTTGCTATTTGTTGGACTTTTGAAATATCAGCTGCTTGTCCCTGCTAAAATATGGTAATAAGAGACTAGAAAGGATTTTTAAGAGCTCTTTTGTTAGAAGCCAGCTTAATTAAAAGCTGATATCTAAGTGCCATATATATATACATATATATATGTGTGTATATATATATATATATATATATTTTTTTTTTTTTTTTTAGGCCTCTCTGCTTTTTCTCTTTGGATACTATTTTTGAATTTTTTTAGTAAAATAAATTTTTCCAAAAATCAGCACACTTTCTTGGGACTTCTGTTCACTTTCTTTTTAAATAATGTTATCCTATTTACTTTTACTCCTGTTTTCTCCTCCTTCCATGTAAAAAGATCCTGATATCCAATAACTCAGATCTCTTAAGGGACTTGGGAAAAAAAAGGTATTTGGAAGCAGGGCATGTTTCTTTCGCTTTCCTGTGGAGTTTCAAGAGTTGTGGGCAGATTCTTCTCAGGCCTAAAGCTGTGCTCTGATTAGCATTGTTACCTAATCTTTTCAGCTTCCAGGATTACCAAAAATTACTTTGTACTATGAGAAAATTTGACTTTGGTATGTGTAATAGTTAGGTAGGAGGTAGAGTTTTAGAGGGACTGAGGTCAATTGTTTACAGCAAATCATTATTACTACAGGTGACTAGTCATTTCTTTCTATGTTTGAATGAGAAAAGTATGGTTCGCAGCAACGAGAGACAATGGAAATGCTCACCACTGAAGGATAAAATTCTCATGAGAGATGGGCTGATCAAAGAGTGGGCTGACTGGTGTCAGACTGCCCATCAGCCTCAGCAGAACATCTTTGTAGTGAAGTGCACTGTGAAAGCATTGCACAACCGGTCCCCCTGGTATTTCTTTCTTTTGGGAGAACCAGGTTTCAGTGTGAGCTCCACCCTCAGCTCAGTGGTCCATTTGAAAAGAGACTAGATTAAAAGCTAACTATCTAACCCACAGCAGTGTTTGTCTTAACAGACACTGGTGTAGTCAGAACTTGGTCTCCTTGTAAAATTCTGTAGTAGAATCTTATGATTTCATGTTACCTTGACATCTATTTTAATCTTCCTATAACACACCCAAACTTCAAGAAAGCTTAAATTTTCTCTTTCTTCTTCAAGATGCAAATTCACTACCCATTTTCTCTAATAACTCAGTTAAAGCTTCTCCAGACTAACCTTTTCTATTTACAAAGGCATAGTTTAAATCCAACTGTACTTTTAAACTAGTGAGTTTTATTTGTCTTGTGGCTAAAATTCTTCAAAACATTAAAGTCTTTGTGTGTACATGTATATGTTATATGTCATGTATATATGCACACATATGTCTATCCATGTGTTTATATATTATCCACACATTGTACCCAATTAACTTAAAAATAAATGAGTATTCACTGAGGACAAAACTCTGACCTTCTTTCCCTCTTGACCAAATTCCTACCTAAGGGACCTGGGGAATCATGCCCTACGAACCATAAAATTTCATCAGAAGAGTTTTATTTAACCCTACATAATGTAGCTTACTTTCCAATTTCACTCTGGTATAACATTACATGACAGAAAAAAAGGAAATTAAAATATTTTACCCTTAAAATATGTTTCTTTGCTATATCTTGAAATGGTCCTGGTTTTGTGAGGGAAAATTTGCATCTGTAAAAACTCTGTATTTGCCAGGCACAGTGGCTCATGCCTGTAATCCCAGCACATTGGGAGGCCGAGGCAGGTGGATCACATGAGGTCAGGAGTTCAAGACCAGCCTGGCCAACATGGCGAAACCCCGTCTCTACTAAAAAATACAAAAATTAGCTGGGCGTAATGGCAGGCGCCAGTAATCCCAGCTACTAGGGAGGCTGAGGCAGGAGAATTGATTGAATTTGGGAGGCAGAGGTTTCAGTGGGCTGAGATCACACTACTGCAATCCAGCCTGGGCAACAGAGTGAGATACCATCTCAAAAAAAAAAAAAAAAAAAAAAAAAGAATCTGTATTAACATAACTAGAGATTTCCTATTCCAGTCCCTCCCAATCCTGAATATGTTAACAGAGAGTATAGCACATTATAAAGGTCTGAATAAAAATCATTTGCCATCTATTGTCTCTAAAATGATGGCCACATAATAGACTTCATGTACATAATAAAAACCTTGGTTTCTATAACCCATTATCTTAACCTAGACAATCCTTTCTATTGATTCCAGGTTTTTAGATAACTTAACTCTTTCAACCAATTTCCAACTGTAAAATCTTTGAATAAACCTATGACCTGTAAGCTGCTGCTTCAAGTTGTCCTACCTTTCCATACTGAACCAGCATATATCTCATATGTATTGATTGATGTCTTATGTCTTCCTAAAACATATAAAACCAAGTTGTAACCCAACTATCTTAGGTACATGTTCTCAGGACATTTTGAGACTGTGCCTCAGGCCATGGTCACTTAAATATGGCTCAGAATAAATCTCTCCAAAAATTTTACAGAGTTTGGCTTCTTCATCCACATTGTAAATTAAATAACTAGCCCCAATACTTTTCAAGTTCATGAGACTTTAATAATCTTGGTAAATAAAACTAGTTTCAAAATTCTCTCTAGTAATTTAAAATATTAAGATCATGTTATGTTAAACTAAGTAATCCTAGGTTTTTCTCTGAAAATTAGGCATTATTAAGAGTTAAAATAGTTGCATATATAATTAAAACTACTAAATATAAGAGAATCAATTGATATACAATATATATAAGTAATATGTGTTTTTTGTCAAAAAGCAAACTTATAAAAAGTATTGGAATATGTGTTTGGTGAAAAGGAAACTCACCGCTCCTATTCAACATAGCACTAGAAGTCCTAGCCAGAGCAATCAAGCAAGAGAAAGAAACGTAAGGCATCTAAATAGGAAAAGAGGAAAAATTATCTTTGTTTGCTGATGACATGGTCATACACTTAAAAAACCCTAAAGATTCCTTCAAAAGACTTCTAGACCTGAAAAATGACTTCAGTAAAGTTTCAGGATACAAAATTAATGCACAAAAATTAGTTGCATTTCTAAACAATGCTCAAACTGAGAACCAAATCAAGAATTCAATCCCATTTATAATTGCCACACACACAAAATATCTAGCAGTAAATTTAACCAAGGCAGTGAAAGACCTCTAAAAGGAGCACTATAAAACACCAGTGAAAGAAATTATAGATGATACAAACAAATTTAAAAAATCCCATTTTCCTGGATTGGAAGAATTAATATCATTCAAATAACTATACTGCCCAAAGCAAGCTACATATTCAATGTAATTCTTATCAAATTACCAATAATAGTTTTCAAAGAATTAGAAAAAACAATTCTAAAATTCATATGGAACCAAAAAAAAAAAGCCTGAATAGCCAAAGAAATCTAAAACAAAGAAGAAAAAAGCTGGAAGTGTCACAGTATCAAACTTCAAACTATACCACACAGTTATAGTAGCCAAAGCAGCAATATACTGGTACAGAAATAGACCCATAAACCAATGGAACAGAATAGAGGACCCAGAAATACAGCCACACACCTACAACCAACTGATCTTCAACAAAGTCAACAAAAATAAACAATGAGGAAAGGATATCCTATTCAATAAATGGTGCTAGGAAAACTAGCTAGCCATATGCAGAAAAATGGAATTGGACCTACCTCTCACCATATATAAAAATTAACTCAAGATGAATTAAAGACTCAATCCATGTATGACCTCAAACTATAAAAATCCTAGAAGAAAACCTAGGAAAATTTCTTCTGGACATTGGCCTAGGCAAAGAATTTATGACTAAGACCTCAAAAGCAAATGCAACAAAAACAAAAATAGACAAATGGGACTTAATTAAACTAAAGAGTTTCTACACAACAAAAGAAATGATTAATGGAGTAAACAGACAACCTATGCAATGGGAGAAAATATTTGCAAACTACGCATCTGACAAAGGACTATTATCCAGAATCTATAAACACTTAAATAAATCAACAAGATAAAAACAAATAATCCCATTAAAAAGTGAGCAAAGGACATGAACAGACACTTTTCAAAAGAAGGCATATAAGCAGCCAAGGAACATTTTTAAAAATGCTACATATCACTATCAACAGAGAGATGCAAATTAAAACTATAATGAGATACCATCTTCCACCAGTCAGAACGGCTTCCTGCTTTCTGAGTCCTCCCTGTTACACTGCACAGATGTAGCCAAAGGTGCCCGTTTCTCTCAAATTTGGACTAAAACACTCATCATAGTTACAAATCTTTCCTCCAATTTGGTGCTGGGAATGACGTACACCATCAATCTCTCCTTTCTAGGACTTGCCAAAGATTAATAAAAAAAAAAAAAAAAAAAAAACTTTTAACTGTAAATTACTCTTAGTGTTGATACATTCTGAAACTGTCTGTGTGCATCAGGAAAGAAGGAAAGCTCAGTTGCTTCTAAGAAAAAAAAATAATATATGTGTTTTTCATGCTTGGGGCCTTACTCCTGAAAATCAAATTGGAAAACACCATTTCAAAAGGCACATTCAAAGACAGGAACAATCTGTGAAAGGAAAAATAGCTACTAGAAGCAAGTAAACAATTCTATGCTTTGGATCTTTGAAAACAAGATAAAAGCACTTTTCAAAGCAACAAAATCTGAGGAACTCAGAAATAATTAAAGTCAGTTATGATTCTGATTTGTCAACACTCTTCTTATAAGAGGAAGCTGGAGTTAATTTTTTAAATATTGCCTTTGCCCATTATATAAGAAGAAGGGTTTGAGTTTTTTCTTCCATAATGTACCTATAGAAGCTATATTGCAAGCAAGATCCCATTGCCTATAAAGACCAAAATCCTTGGTACAGTTTACAAAGCTCTTCGTGATCTGGCCATTGCCCAGCTTTCTGGCCATATCTACCTCCATGACCCCATATGCATCTTTTGCTCCAGCTATACTGAATATTAGCAATTTTTCACATTTTCCATATTCAGGTCTCTGCACATATGTTTCTTGCTGTTTTTGGAATGCTCACCTCTCCCACTCCACTGTCTAGCTAACATCATTTTTCCTCCAAAACTCACTGTAAGTGTCATCTACTAGAAATCTCCCCTGAATCCTATAGGATGAAGCAAGTCCACCTCTCTTCTTAATGTTTTCTCTACTGTCTATGTTAATGCATACATTCAGTGAACTTAAAGCCAGAAAGTCACCTAATGGCACAGTGATTTTAATCTGTTATACCTGAATGCACTGAATAGGCTGAATTTACACAAGGATTTTTTTAAAACTAACTACAGCAGGTGTTTGGCAAATATGAATATCCAAGAATAGTTTTATAAAGAACATATAATACCAAGAACATTAAAAATTAATTATTATATATTTTAAATTATACTAAGGTTTATATTCTTCCATATGTCTTTGAAGCAATTCATTTTATTTATTTATAATCATTGATTTATAAGTGCACAGCAACTTCATACCCTTGAAAATACTATTTTCTACTTTAAACTTTTATAGCTTACAGAAAATATAACCCAACATTTAAATGCACCTAGTAGTGAATCAAATTTATTAAAGCAATCATAATCTTATATATGCTTGTACACTGTACGTTCTTAAATAAGGCATCTCTTGAACAATCAATTACATGTGGATAGATATAATCACAAAAAGCTGCTGGAATGGTGGGAATTCATTAAAATGAACAAAATTCCTCTCTGAAATGTGTTTTAAGCAGGGGTTTAGAAGATAGATGGAATATGCTTTTCTTATGGTCAGGAGTGATAAACACTGCAAAATAGTGTATCAGTATGATTATTTGCAAGTAAACATTGGTGAATTGCATATGGCAGTGAATTCTGCTTTGCTGAAAAAATATCAATAATTTTGTTTATAAATATCTAGAAATATAAATAATTTCTACTATATCATTTCCATTACATAGTAGAAATTATAAACCAGTAGGTAGTAGGAGAGGAATACAAATTTAGGATTGGAGGGAATAGTATGTGAACTTGGAGTAGAAGTTGGGGATGAGACAGAGATCCTAGGTGACAATTGAAGAAGGTTTGGGAATCAGAGTAAAACTCTATTTGATTGAATTAAGCAATTGGAAGTCACCTCAGCTTCTAAGAAAAAAAAATGATACTATCAAAAGAAAGATAATTATTATAACTATGAGACGCATGAAGGATAAGGAGGTAGGTTGGCAAGAGATCCTTTGGGGACAAAGTTTTAATGGAGGCGGAGGGGAAGAAGAAAGAGAAGATCTGTGAAATATTTCCACAGGAAATATTCCATGGAATAATCTTTGATTATTCCGGGAGACTCATGATATTCAGGAGGCTCAGAATTCTTGTGACCAACAACAATAAAAATAGGTTAAAGGTTCGGAGAGGACCCAAGATGTAGCGCAGATTCAACGTTGAAACATGTCGATCTTTCTTAGAATATGAATTTATTTTAGATCGAATAAAATCCCAAAGGAAATTTGAAAAGAGGGTGTGGGGGAGCAGAGCTGATAGGACAAAGTGGTTCTAATGATCAGCTGGAATAATAAATTGACAAAAAATTATCAACAACACAACTTTAAGGAATAATGAGAGGAGAGTTTCTTTTCTAACTATTAGAGATTTTTATAATGTTAAAACAGTAAGTTAAAAAAGTAGCGTGATATCTTTTACAAGAATTGGTATATACAATTATATAAAAGAATAGAAAGCCTAGAAGAATCCACTGTATATGTAAAAATACAGTGTTCTATTAAGTGGCATTTCAAATAAATAGAGCGAAATAAAGTATTCAGTAACTAGGGCTAGAATAATTGGTTAACTATTTTAAAATAAAAAGATTTCTCCCTCATATCATATGCCAAAATAAATATGTTAGATTAAAAGGCTAAATGTAAAACACACACACACACGAACAAAAGAAAATATAGGTAAAATTATTTTTGTTTTAAAAAGAGAAACAATAAAACTGACAAACTTCTAGCTAGACTGACCAAAAAGAGAGGATTCAATTTACAAAAATTAGAACAGAAAGAGGGAACATTATTACCAACCTATAAAAATAAAAAGGATTATAAAGAAATTATATGAACAATTGTATGCCAATAAATTAGATTAAATGCTCAGTTTTCTAGAAAGACACAAATTAAACTGACTCAAGAAAAAAATAGACAATCAGAATAGACCTATAATAAATAAAAAGATGGAATTTATAATCAAATTGTCACCTACAAATAAAAACCCAGACCCAGATTGCTTTACTGATGAATTCTAAGAAGCATTTAAAGAAGAATAAATACAAATTCTCACAAACTCTCCCACCCACAAATAAAAAAGGGAGACTACTTCCTAACACATTCTATAAGGCCAGTCATCCTGATGTCAAAGTCAGACAAACACATCACAAGACAGGAAAACTACAGACTAATATTTTTGTGAATATGAATGCAAAAATTCTTAATAAAACACTAGAAAATTGAATCAAAGAATATAGAAAAAGAATTATACGTCAAAACCAAGTAGAATTTATCCCAAGTATGCAAAGTTACTTTAACACCCCAAAATCAATTAATGTAATACCTCCTCCTATCAACAGAACAAAAATTAAAAAGTGATATGGTCATCTAATAGAAGTAGAAAAAGCATTTGATAAAATCAAACACTCTTCTAATGATAGAAACATTTAACAAGCTATAAATAGAAGGGAACTTCTGCAACCTGATAAAGAGTATATTAGAAAATCCACAATTAACATGATACTTAAAGGCTGATTGCATTCCCCTTAAGATTAAGAACAAAATAAGGATGCTTGTTCTCACTACTTGTATTTAACATTATGCTAGGGGTTCCAGACATGGCAATTAGGCAAGAAAAAGAAATAGATGTTATCCAGGTTGGAAAGGAAGAAATAAAACTGTATTCATAAGTGATTTAATCTGGCATGTAGAAAATCCTAAGGAATCTACAAAAAAAAAAAAAAAAGATAAAAACTGTGTATTAGAACTAATGAGTTCAGCAAGGTGGCAAGATATAAGATCAATATGCAAAAATCAATCATATTTCTATATACTTGGAATGAGTAACCTAACAATTAATAAAATAACCCCATGACACAAAAAGAATAAAATTCTTAGAAAAAATTTAACAAAAGATGTGCCAAATTTATACTATAAAATCTCCAAAATATTGTTGAAAGAAATTAACGAAGATCTAAATTAATAGAAAATCATCTCATGTTCATAAATCAGAAATTTAATACTTTTAAGATGGCAGTGCTCCCCAAATTGATCTACAGATTCAATGAATGTCTATTAAATTGATTCAACTGACTTCTTCGTAGAAATTGACAAGTTGATTCTAATATTCATATGGAATTTTAAGGGATCCAAAATAGCCAGAACAATCTTGGAAAAGAAAAACAAAGTAGGAGGACTCACATTTCCCAATTTCAAAACTTAGTAAAAAGTTACAATAATCATAAATAAGAGTGTGGTACTGACATAAGGATAGACATATAGATCAATTAAATCAAATTCAAAGTCCAAAAATAAACTCAAGTGTCTATGGTCAATTGATTTTCCGCTAGGGTGCCACGATCATTCAACGGGGAAAGAATGGTCTTTTAAACTAATGGTGCTGGGACAAGTGGACAGGTATCTACATGGGAAAGAATGAAGTTGAATCCTCATCTCACACTTCTTACACCAATTAACTAAAAATGCATCAAAGAAACAAAATGTAAGACTTAAAACTATAAACCATTTTTAATCGTTTTATTATTTTTAAGAGCTTTGATTAGTTTACATTAAGCACAATGCTTGTATTAAGCTTTTTGGAAAATATTCTTTTTTGGTTTTTAATTTTTTTATTTTTTATTTCAATAGGTTTTTGGGGAACCGGTGGTGTTTGGCTACATGAATAAGTTCCTTAGTGGTGGTTTCTGAGATTTGGGTGCACCCATCACCCAGGCAGTGTTCGCTGTACCCAATGTGTAGTCTTTTATCCCTCGCCACCCTCCACCCTTTCCCCTGAGTCCCCAAAGTTTAATGTGTCATTCTTATGCCTTTGTGTCTCATAGCTTGGCTCCCGCATATGAGTGGAAACATACAATGTTTGGGTTTCCATTCCTGAGTTACTTCACTTAGAATAATTGTCTCCAATTCCATCCAGGTTGCTGCAAATGCCATTATTTCATTCCTTTTTATGGCTGAGTAGTACTCCACGGTATATGTGTGTGTGTGTATATATATATATATATATATATACACCACATTTTCTTTACTCGATTGATGAACATTTGGGCTCGTTGCATATTTTGCAGTTACAAATTGTGCTGTTATAAACATGCATGTGCAAGTATCTTTTTACTATAATAACTTATTTTCCTCTGGGTAAATACCTAGTAGTGAAATTGATGGATCAAACAGTAGATCTCCTTTTAGTTATTTAACATAGTGGTTGTACTAGTTTATTTTCCCACCAACAGTGTAGAAGTGTTCCCTTTTTACTGCATCCATGACAACATCTATTATTTTCTGATTTCTTTATTATGGCCATTTTGCAGGAGTGAGGTGGTATCATTGCATTGTAGTTTTGATTTGCATTTCCCTGACAGTGATGCTGAGCATTTTTTCATATGCTTGTTGGTCATTTGTATATCTCCTTTTGAGAATTGTCTACTTATGTACTTAGCCCACTTTTTGACTGGATTTTTTTTTTTTTCTTGATTTGTTTGAGTTATTTGTAGATTCTGGATGTTAGTCCTTTGTCAGATGTACAAATTGTGAAGATTTTCTCCCACTTTGTGAATTGTCTGTTAACTCTGTCGATTATTTCTTTTGCTGTACAGAAGGTTTTTAGTTTAATTAAGACCGACCTATTTATCTTTGTTTTTGTTGCCTTTGCTTTTGGGTTCTTGGTCATGAAGTCTTTGCCTAAGTTAAAGTCGAGAAGGGTTTTCCAATGTTATCTTCTATAATCTTTATGGTTTCAGGTCTTAGATTTAAGTCTTTGATCCATCTTGAGTTAATTTTTATGTAAAATGAGAGATGAGAATCATTTCATTCCTCTACATGTGGCTAGCCAATTATCCCAGCACCATTTGTTGAATAGAGTGCCCTTTCTCCACTTTATGTTTTTGTTTGTTTTGTCAAAGATCAGTTGGCTGTAAGTATTTGGCTTTATTTCTGGGTTCTCTATTCTGTTCCATTGGTCTATGTGTCTATTTCTAAACTAGCACCATGCTGTTTTGGTGACTATAGCCTTATAGTTTAGTTTGAAGCCTGGTAATGTAATGCCTTCAGGTTTGTTCTTTTTGCTTAGTCTTGCTTTGGCTATGTGGGCTCTTTTATGGTTCCATATGTTTTTTCTAGTTCTGTGAAGAATGGTGGTGGTATTTTTATGGGAATTGCATTGAATTTGTAGATTGCTTTTGGCAGTATGGTCATTTTAACAATATTAATTCTACCTATCCATGAGCATGGGATGTGTTTCCATTTGTTGGTGTCATCTATAATTTCTTTCAGCAGTGTTCTATAGTTTTCCTTATAGAGGTCTTCCACATTCTTGTTTTTCTTTGTTTTTTGTTTTTTTTCAGCTACTATGAAAGGGGTTGAGTTATTGATTTTATTGTCAGCTTGGTCAGTATTGGTGTATAACAGTGCTACTGATTTGTGTACATTTATTTTGTATCCGGAAACTTTGCTGAATTCATTTACTAGTTCTAGGAGCTTTCTGGGTGAGTCTTTAGGGTTTTTTAGGTATACTATCATATCATCAGGAAACAGCAACAGTTTGACTTTTTGGCTACCCTTTATTTCTTACTGTTGTCTGATTGTTCTGGCTAGGACTTCCAGTATTATGTTGAATAGAAGTGGTGGAAGTGGGAATCCTTGTCTTGTTCCAGTTCTCAGAGGGAATGCTTTCAACCTTTCCTCATTCAGTTGGCTGTGGGTTTGACATAGATGGCTATAATTACCTTAAGGTATGTCCCTTCTATGCCAGTTTTGCTAAGGGTTTTAATCATAAAGGAATGTTGGGATTTGCCAAATGCTTTTTCTGCATCTATGGAGATGATCATGTGATTTTTGTTTTTGATTCTCTCTATGTGGTGTATCACATTTATTGACTTACATAGGTTAAACCATCCCTGCATCCCTGATATGAAACCCACTTGATCACAGTGTATTGCCTTTTTGAAATGTTGTTGGATTTGGTTCGCTAGTATTTTGTTGAGGACTGTCACATCTATTGGTCTGTAATTTTTTTTGTTATGTCTTTCCCTGGTTTTGGTATAAGTGATACTGGCTTCATGGAATAATTTAAAGAGTCCCCCTTTCTCTATCTTTGGAATAGTGTCAGTAGAATTAGTCTTTGAACGTCTGATAGAATTTAGCTGTGAATCCATCTGGTCCTGGATTTTTTTGTTGTTGTTGGCATTTTTTTAATTACCATTTCAATCTTGCTGCTTGTTATTGGTCAGTTAGGACATTATATCTTCCTGGGAGGGTTGTATATCTCCGGGAATTTATTCATCTCCTCTAGGTTTTCTAGTTTATGCACGTAAAGGTGTTCATAGTAGCTTTGAATAACTTCTTATATTTCTGGGGCATCAGTTGTAATATCTCCCATTTTGTTTCTAATTAAGCTTATTTGGAACTTTTCCTTTCTTGGTTTATCTCACTAAAGGTCTATCAATTTTATTTATCTTTTCAAATAATCAGCTTTTTGTTTCATTTATCCTTTGAATTTTTTTGTTGTTTCAATTTCATTTAGGTCTACTCTGATCTTCGATATTTCTTCTCTTCTGTTGGGATTGGGTTTGGATTGTGTAGTTTCTCCAGTTCCATGGACTGTACATTAGAATGTCTACTTGTTCTCTTTCAAACTTTTTGATGTAGGCATTTAATGCTATGAACTTTCCTCTTAGCACCACTTTTGCTGTATCCTAGAGGTTTTGATAGGTTATGTCACTGTTATCTTTCAGTTCAAAGAATTTTCTAATTTCCATCTTGATTTCATTGTTGACTCAAAAATGATTCAGGAGCAAGTTATTTAATTTCCATGTATTTGCATGGCTTTGAGGGCTCCTTCTGGAGTTGATTTCCAATTTTATTCCACTGTGGTCTGAGGGAGTACTTGATATAACTTTGATTTTCTTTAATTTACTGAGACTTCTTTTGTGGCCTATCATATGGTCTATTTTGGAGAATGTTCCATGTGCTATTGAATAAAATGTATATTCTGAAGTTATTAGGGAGAATGTTCTGTAAATATCTGTTAAGTACGTTTGTTGTAGGGTATATTTTAAGCCCATTGTTTCTTTGTTTAATTTCTGTCTTAGTTACCTGTCTAGTGCTGTCAGTAGAGTATCGAAGTTCCCCGCTATTGTTGCATTGCTGTCTATCTCATTTCTTAGGGCTAACTAGTAGTAATTAGTTTATAAATTTGGGAGCTCCAGTGTTAGCTGCATATATATATTTACAATTGTGATATATTCCTGTTGGATTAGTACTTTTATCATTATATAAGGCCATTTTTTGTCTTTTTTTCTGCTGTTGCTTTAAAGTTTGTTTTGTCTGATAGAAGAATAGCTACTTCTGCTCACTTTTGGTGTCCATTTGCGTGGAATATCTTTTCCCACACCTTTAACTTAAGTTTATGTGAGTCGCTATGTGTTATGTGTGAGGTGAGTCTCCTAAAGACAGCAGAAACTTGATTGGTGAATTCTGTTTACTTTTTTTTGTGTGTGAGATGGAGTTTTGCTCTTGTTGCCCAGGCTTGAGTGTTATGGTGTGATTTTGGCTCACTGCAACCTCCACTTCCCAGGTTCAAGCAATTCTCCTGCTTCAGCCTCCCAAGTTGCTGGGATTACAGGCATGATCCACCATGCTCGGACAATTTTGTATTTTTAGTAGAGACAGGGTTTCATCATGTTGGCCAGGCTGCTTTCGAACCCCTGACCTTAGGTGATCCACCAGCCTCAGCCTCCGAAAGTGTTGGGATTACAGGCGTGAGCCCCCCCCCCCCCCCCCCCCCCCCACCCCAATTGGTGAATTCTTATCCATTCTGCCATTCTGTATCTTTTAAGGGGAGCATTTAGGCCATTTACATTCGATGTTAGTATTGAGATGTTAAGTACTCTTCTATTCATCATGTTATTTGTTGCCTGAATACCTTGTTGTTATTGTTTTATTGTTATACAGGTCCTGCGAGATTTCTGCTTTAAGGAGGTTCTATTTTGGTGTATTTTGGGGATTTGTTTCAAGATTTAGAGCTCTTTTTAGCAGTTCTTGTAGTGCTGGCTTAGTAGTAGTGAATTCTGTCCGCATTTATTTGTCTGGAAACGACTGTATCTTTCCTTCATTTATGAAGTTTTGTTTCACTGGATACAAAATTCTAGGCTGATAATTGTTTTATTTAAGGAGGCTAAAAATAGGATCCCAATCCCCTCTAGCTTGTAGAGCTTCTGCTGAAAAAATCTGCTGTTTGTTTTTGTTGTTTGTTTTTGTTTTTGTTTTTTGAGACGGAATCTCGCTCTGCCGCCCGGGCTGGAGTGCAGTGGCGGGATCTCAGCTCGCTGCAAGCTCCGCCTCCCGGGTTTACGCCATTCTCCTGCCTCAGCCTCCCGAGTTGCTGAGACTACAGGTGCCCGTCACCTCGCCCGGCTGATTTTTTGTATATATATTTTTTTTAGTAGAGACGGGGTTTCACTGTGTTAGCCAGGATGGTCTCGATCTCCTGACCTCGTGATCCGCCCATCTCGGCCTCCCAAAGTGCTGGGATTACAGGCTTGAGCCACCACACCCGGCCTAAAATCTGCTGTAAATCTGATAGGTTTTCATTTGTAAGTTAACTAGTGCTTTTGCCTCTTAAGATTCTTTCCTTCAGATTGACTTTGGATAACCTAATGACTATGCATCTAGGCAATGATCTTTTTGCGATGAATTTCCCAGGTGTTCTTTGAGCTTCTTGTATTTGAATGTCTAGATCTCTATCAAAGCCAGGGAAGTTTTCCTCAATTATTCTCTGAAATATGTTTTCCAAACTTTTAGATTTCTTTTTTCCTCAGGAACACCTATTATCCTTAGGTTTGAATGTTTAACATAATCTGAAACTTCTTGGAGGCTTTGTTCATTTTTTAAAATTCTCTTTGTCTTTGATGGATTGAGTTAATTCAAAAGCCTTGCTTTTAACTCTGAGATTCTTTCTTCTACGTGTTCAATTCTATTGCTGAGACTTTCCATTGCATTTTGCATTTCTGCATTTCTCTAAGTGTGTTCTTGATTCCCAAACGTTGTGATTTTTTAATTAATGCTGTATATTTCACTGAAGAATTTTCCTTTCATATCCTGTATCATGTTTTTTATTTCTTTAAGTTGGACTTTACCTTTCTCTGATGCCTCCTTGATTAGCTTAATGATCTACCTTCTGAATTCTTTTTCTGGCAATTCAGAGATTTTTGTCTTGGTTTAGATTCATTACTGGTGAGCTGATATGATCTCTTGGGGGTGTTAAATAACTTTGCCTTGTCATGTAACCAAAATTGTTTTTCTGGTTCACTCTCATTTGGGTAGACTATGTCAGAGAAAAGATCTCAAGGGCTGCTGTTCAGATTCTTTTGTCCCAAGGGGTGGTCCCTTGATTTGGTGTTCTCTCCATTCCCCTATGAATGGGGCTTCCTGGGAGCCAAATTGTAGTAACTATTTTTGATCTTCTGGGTCTAGCGACCCAGCAGAGCTACCAGGCTCCAGGCTGGTCCTGAGGTCTACAAAGTGTCCTATGATATGATCTATCTTCAGGTATTGCAGCCATGGATACCAGCACCTGCTCCAGTGAAGGTAGCAGGGGAGTGAAGTAAACTCTGAGGGTCTTTGATTTTGTTTTTGTTTAGGATGCTGATTTTGTGTTGGTTGGCTTCCATCCAGGAGGTGGCACTTTCAAGAGTGCTTCAGCTGTGGCCCTATAGGGAGGATACAAACTTGACCCAGGGAGGACACCTGGTTAAGTATTCAGGTTCCTCAGGCAATGGACAGGGCCACAGAGCTCCAAAGAGATTATGACCTCTGTCTTCAGCTACCAAGGCAGGTAGAGAAAAACCACCAGGTTTGGGCAGGGGTAGTTGTGTCTGAGCTCAGTTTGTCATTTAGCAGCGCTTGCTGCAGCTGCTGTGAAGGATAAGGGTGTGGTACGCAGTCCAATGGAGTTATATTCCCAGGGGGTTTATGGCTGCCTCTGCTGAGTCATACAAGTCACCAGGGAAATGGGGAAAGCCTGCAGTCACAAGCCTCACCCCATACCCACGCACCTTTGAGACAGTCTCAAAGGCCAGTCTCACTTCCACTATGTCCCTCAATAGCACTGAGTGTATTTCCAGGGAGCCAATGACCAGGACTGAGAACTTCTTTCAGACCACAAGCCTCCCGCTGAGAAAGCAAGCAGATTCATGGGTTTTCAGTGTCTCAGGCAGCCTGCAGCAGTGATCCAGTTCCTTCAAAGGGTCTGAGGATTCTCTTGGCTTTCCTGGTGTGTAACTGCAGTAGTTCTTCGAGAAAAAGTTCACAATGTGAGTTTCCACATACCACTCTGTTCATCCAAACAGGAGCTGAAAGCTAGTCCTGCCTTTTATCCACCATCTTAATCAAAAATGTTCTTTCTGAATTAAGAACATTCTATTGTGTTGGCATTTTGCTATGTGTTATTTTTTTCCACAGATAGATATTGCATTTATTAAATGTTTTCTTCTTTTTCTCCTCCCCCCTCCTCCTCCTCCTCCTCCTCCTCGT
>NC_045439.1:68589714-68627490 GCF_002776525.5 Piliocolobus tephrosceles | reverse complement strand
TCTTCTTCTTCTTCTTCTTCTTCTTCTTCTTCTTCATTTTTTGGGGATAGCGTCTCACTCTTTCACTCAGGCTAAAGTGTAGTGGTGTAATCTCAGCTGACTGCAACCTCTGCCTCGTGGGTTCAAGTGATTCTCCTCTCTCAGCCTCTTGAGTAGCTGGAACTACAGGTGCCCGCCACCACAGCTGGCTAATTTTTGTATTTCTAGTAGAGATGGGGTTTCACTATGTTGGCCAGGATGGTAACAAACTTCTGGCCTCAAGTGATCCACCCTTCTCAGCCTCACAATATTCTGGGATTACAGGCATGAGCCACCACACCCAGTTTTATCAAATGTTTTCACCACATCTGTTGATACATATGCTTTTAAGATTATTACACTACCTCTAAGAACAGCACTAATCTACAAATTTGACACGTCCTATTCTCTTTACTTTCTTTTGTGATCTCCAACTTTAAGTTCAGCAGCACATGTGCATATAAAAATACATGAGTAAATCTTCATGGCTTTGGATTTGGCAATGGTTTCTTCAATGTGACACCAAAAGCACAAGCAACAAAAGAAAAATAAATTGAACTTTATCAAAATTAAAATATTAATGCATCTATCTCTATACAAAAAGTGAAAAACCCCAAAGAATGGAAGAAAATTTTTGCAAATCACATATAACAAGGGTTTAGTACACAAAAAGTATAACAAGTTCTTTAACTCAACAACAAAATATCCTGTTAAAAATGGGCAAAGAACTTGAGTAGGCATTTTTCCAAAGAAGCTATACAAATGACCAACAAGCACATGAAAAAATGCTCAATATTACTTGTCAATAGGGAAAAAACAAACAAAACCACAATGAGTTATCACTTCACACCCACTAGGGTTGCTATAATTTTTTTTAAAGCCATTGAACTGTATACTTTAAATGGGTGAATTATATGGTATATTAATTATATTTTAATAAAATTATTTTTAAAAAAGACAAGAGGTAGGGGGAGAGCACTTGAAATTCTGATATAATAAAGTTCATATTTCCTATTTCATACCACACATTTTTTTCTGTTTTTTTCCTAAATGAGAAAGAATTTTTTTCTGCAGGACTCTTTTTATACTCGATGATTCTTTCAGTGTTTCCAACCTTATGAACAAAATGTTCTCAGTGAATACATGGACTATATATGTTATTACAGCTACTCCTGCAGCTCATTCTAAGTTTTCATTTGTTTTGTAAGTACATCAGAATGTTTAACAACAGTGAGATTGTGAGTGAGAAAATTTAGTTTCCAAATGGCCAGTGGCTCACATTAAGATGTCATGTGAACTGAAAGAAAAAAGCATTAAAAATAACTCCAGTTCTGGTCAAAACAGGAGTAAAGGAGACCAAATTTACCCTCCTTCCTGCAGTTACAAAAATAAAAGATAAAAGAATAAAAAAAAAAGTTTTCAAGATACTAGACATCAGACAACAAAGGACAATGATCTTTGAGAGACAGAAACCCAACAAGATAAGTGAAAATGTGCCTCAGCTTACTATTTTAAATTTCCAAGCCATGCTGCAGGGAGAAGAAAAGCAGGAAGTGCCCAGCAGATTTCCTGAGCTGAGGAAACCAACGTTGCTAGAATTCTCAGGACAGCACACCAGAGAGGAGACAACTGTATAGATAGAATAGGAGTGCTTGAGACCTGCAGAGTTCTTCTCAGGTTTTCAGTTGATTACTGATCAACACATATTCTTTAAGAAGTTACCTAAGTCTGAGGAAAGATCCACTCAAAAGAATTAGAGCTAGTGATACTTGGTTTTCCCAGGAGTCCAGGGATAGTGCCTGTTTCCACCAGCCAGACTGAGAAACCTTATGATTCACAGGGCTTGGATAGAAAACACATAAGGGTCTTGCTTCAGTACTGGGGGATAATTAGCCCTAAACTGAGCACTGCCCTGGTCTCACCCACCAAAACTTAAAAGTAATAATATCCACAATAAACAAACAACTCAGAACTCAGTAAGAAACAAACAACTCAATTAAAAATGGGGAAAAAAATGAACACATTTCAACAAAAATTATGCAAAGGACAAATAAACATAGGAAAAGATATTCAACATCATATGTCATTAAAAAAACATAAATAATTAAAACTCTAATGAGATACTACCTTACACCCACTAGGATGACCAAAATTTAAAAGACTGGCCATACCAGTTGTCGCTAAGGATGTGGAAGAACTGGAACTCTCATGCACTACTGGTTGGAATGTAAAACGGTATGATGACTTTGGAAAACAACGCTATTGTTGCTTAAAAGTTAAACAGACATCTACCATGTAATCCAGATATCTACCAATTTCCTGTAGAGTATTTCCTTGAGTATTTACCTAAGACAAAGAATATGCCCAAACAAAGACTTTTGTAGGAATATTTACAGCAGCTTTGTATATACAAAAACTGGAAGCATGCAAATGTCTAAGTGGTATATTCTATAATGGAATAATGAAAATATAAACAAGTAAC
The DNA here is from genome assembly GCF_002776525.5 of Piliocolobus tephrosceles. Classification (NCBI taxonomy): domain Eukaryota; kingdom Metazoa; phylum Chordata; class Mammalia; order Primates; family Cercopithecidae; genus Piliocolobus; species Piliocolobus tephrosceles. The sequence continues at coordinate 68,624,990 of NC_045439.1, read as the reverse complement.
TATTGATACATGCAAAAACACAGATGAATCTCATAATAATATGCCTAGTAACAGCAGCCAGACGCCTCCCCCCAAAAGTTCACATACTGTATGATCACATTTATATAAAATTATATAGAATGCTAACTAAACTATAACAACAGAAAGTAATCAGTTGTTACCTGGGCATGGGACAGAAGGAAGACAAGGAGAAGAAGGAGAGAGAGTTTATATGAAGGGCATGAGGAAATGTTAAATAAATGGTTATGTTCATTATTGTAATTTTGGTGATAATTTCATAGATGTATACAAAAGTCAAAACTTTTTCAGTTGTATACATTAAATACGTATAGTTTATATACATCACTTATACATTAAGCTATTTGAAAAAGGGGTTACTCCAAGGAAAAGTTCATAATTTTCTGTGATATAATAAAGTTCATATTTCCTATTTCATACCACACATTTTTTTCTGTTTTTTTCCTAAATGAGAAATAATTTTTTGCTGCAGGACTCTTTTTATACTCCATGATTCTTTCAATGTTTCCAACCTTATGAACAAAATGTTCTCAGTGAATACACGGACTATATATGTTATTACAGCTATTCCTGCAGCTCATTCTAAGTTTTTGTTTGTTTTATAAGTATATTTGTAAACATATAAATTTTATCTGAATTATATGCACACTGTAACAGTATTATCATAGTGACCTTAAGTTTTCTTATATGAATGAGCTTGACATACCTGACTAGTAATAGGATGAAAAATCATAGACCATATCTTTGCATTGGCTACATAATTAGATGTCTACATAGTATGTATATTCAAAATAGAATCTAGGTTTATTCCCGGCTTTGGCCAGGTAAACCAAAAATAATTTGGTGCTAATGATATAAAAGTTTAACAAAATCGCAAATAGTCTTAAAAAGCAAATTGAGGTCTATTGAAATAATCCTTCACTATAGAAATCCAATAGCCAGGATTTTCTTTGGAATGCTAATGCAGCTGTTACTCATTGTAGGAATGTAGGTCACACATTCAGGGCTGTATTTTTAAATAATAAGCAAGAGGATTTATGTTTCCTGCTGTAATCAGTAAATACTTCAAATCGACATTCTATATTGAACTTTTTACTCCTCATTTCCACCTTCTTTTGTCTCCCCTTTCCCCCATAAAGCAAAACATAGAAACAAACAAAAGCAAAACAGCATATAATAATCTCTTCATATTTTCTCAATACTCTTGTGTGGGCCAAGGGTCTTGCTAAAGTTGCTGAAAAATCAGACATGAGGACAACTGATTAATAGGAGAAAAGGCATACAAAGTTATGTAACTTGTATCCTCAGGAGTCTTCAGAATGAAGACCTGAATCCCAATGAACACCATCTTGAGGTTATAGAAAGCCGGGCATGGGGGCTCACGCCTATAATCCCAGTGCTTTGGGAGGCCAAAGTGGGGGGATCACCTGAGTTAAGGAGTTTGAGACCAGCCTGGTCAACATAGTGAAACTCCATCTCTACTAAAAACACAAAAATTATCCAGGCATGGTGGCTGGCACCTGTAACCCCAGCTACTCAGAAGGCTGAGACAGGAGAATCACTTGAACCCAGGAGGCAGAGGTTGCAGTGAGCTGAGATCATGCCACTGCACTCCAGTCTGCGTGACAGAGCGAGACTCCATCTCAAAAGAAGAGGAGAGAGGGAAGACGGGCGAAAACAGAGCAGAGAGAGGACAAGCTGTCCACGTTAGGTAGATGAAGCCTCCTAGGCAGTAGTCATCAGAAAGAATAGATGGGAAATGTTTCTTTTCAGAGTTTTTAAGGTGTCAGATTCTTAATTAATTTAAACTAGATCCAGGAAAAGCCTAGAAAGGGAAGCCATGGCTGCATTTACGGAGATTCTCTAAGATGTAAATTTCCCCCACAGATTTTGGCAGATTTTGGGGGCCATTTCAGTGGACTAGCCCTGTGACAGCTATTTCATAATATGTCAAAAAATATATTTTGAGGTAAAATATTTTTATTTCCTTCACACTGGTGACAAATATTCTAGCAGGGCAGTAGGAAAGACTCTAACTTGAATAACTGAGAGATTCTATATTTATGGGCCAGTTTATGGTTTTGTAAACCAAAAATAAAATTCTAAGCCCCACAACTGATTGAATAGATCCCTCTCTTGGCCAATGAGACCCCCAAAAAAACTAAAAAATCTGAATTCCTGGTCTTGATGGGCAGATCAGACATGCCTCACTATACCCCCTCCCTTTTGGAGTTTAGGCACAACTGACTGGCATTAAGGTTAAAACAGAGATCTCAAGACTGAAAAAAAGACTCTTTGTGGCAATAAGATACCAGATTATAAACAAAACCTAAGGCTATGCAGGCAAAGAGTTAAGTCACATCCTACAAACCATAAAATCTCATTAAACAGGGTTTACTTTTTAATTAAATGTGTATCATATGGCTTATTTTATGACCTGACTCTGGTATCACATCACATGACAGCAGACTCTGAAGGAAATAAAAATATTTTACTGCAAAGTATATTTTTGACATATTTTGAAATAGCCCTGCAAAGCCATGTTTTGTGGTGGACACTTGCACCTGTAGAGACTCTTCACTAATGAAGCCAGCCTTCTCTTTCTAGGCCTTTTCTGGATCTAGGAGAGATTAACTGAGGGTCTGACACCTTTAAGGTCTGAAATAGACATTTTCCAATCTAGTCTCTCTGAAGGCAGCTACATAGGAGGCTTCATTTACACAACAAATGCTTTGGCCCCTACAACCCTCTTATCTTAACCCAAGCATTTTCTTCTACTGACTTCAAGTCTTTAAACAACAGCTTAACTCTATCAACCTATTGTCAACTAAAGAATCCCTAAAGCCCACATATGACTTGTAAGGACCCTCTTTAAAATGTCCTGCCTTTTGGGGATAAACCAATATATACCTTCCATGTATAATTCATGTTTTTTCCTGTAATTTCTGTCTCCTTAAAATGCATAAAACCAAACAGTTAACTAATCTCTTTGAGTGTACTTTCTCAGGACTGGGCTATCGTCAGTTATTGTCCAGAATAAACCTCTTCAAAATATTTTACAGAGTTTGGTTTTTCTGTTAACCATGAATTGAAGAGAAAAAATTCTTGATAAACATCTATAAATAGACTATTGACAATGACTGGGCACTTCAGGATTCTTTCATAAGGATTTCTGAAACATTTCCCAAACGTGCTTTGCAAAGTAAACTTTAACAATAAGCCTTTTGCTCTCCCATTAGGTGGAAATTTTCACACATTAAAAGAATTGAGGTTAATGGCATTAAAGCTGTTCAAGTCTGACCTACCAGAGTGCCTTTACAGCAGTTAGAATTTACAAAATGCACGATAGATTCTTCTGCCTCACCTCAGTTCCTACTGACATCTGACTCTATGTAGTTTAATTAGCTTTTATCTATTTTTTAAGTTCAAAGGTACATGTGCAGGTTTCTTATACAGTTAAACTTGTGTCATGGGGTTTGTTGTGTGGATTAGTCACCCAGTTATTAAGCCTAGTACCCGTTAGTTATTCTTCCTGATCCTCTCCCTCTTGCCACCCTCCACCCTCTGATAGGCCCCAATGCTTGTGGTTCCCCTCTATGTGTCCATGTGTTCTCATCATTTAGCTCCCACTCCTAAGTGAGAACATGTGGTATTTGGTTTTCTGTTCCTGGGTTAGTTGGCTAAAAATAATGGCCTCCAGCTCTATCTACGTCCCTGCAAAGCACATGATCTCATTCTTTTTTTATGTCTGCATAGTATTCATTTGTATATCTGTACCACATTTTCTTTGTCCAGCCTATCATTGAGGGGAATTTAGGTTGATTCCATCACTTTGCTATTGTGAATAGTGCTGCAATGAAGATACATATTCATGTGTCTTTATAATATAATAATTTATATTCTTTTGAGTATATACCTAGTAATGGGATTCCTGGATAAAATAGTATTTCTGTCTTTAGGTCTTTGAGGAATTGCCACACTGTCTTCCACAATGGCTGAACTAACTTACTCTCCCACCAACAGTGTATAAGCCTTCCTTTTTCTCTGCAACCTCGCCAACATGTGTTATTTTTTGAGTTTCTAACAATACTCATTCTGACCCATGTGAGATGATTTCACATTGTGGTTTTGATTTACATTGCTCTAATGATCAGTGATGTTGATCTTTTTTTCATATGACTGTTGCTGCATGTATGTCTTCTTTTGAGAATTGTTTATTCATGTCCTTTGCCCACTTTTTTTCTTTTTTAATAGGGCTGTTTGTCTTCTTGTAAATTTAAGTTCCTTATAGATGCTGGATATTAGACCTTTGTCAGATGCATAGTTTGCAAAAATTTTCTTCCATTCTGTAGGTCGTCTATTCACTCTGTCGATAGTATCTTTTGATGTGCAGAAGCTCTTTAGTTTAGATCCCATTTGTCAATTTTTGCTTTTGTTGCAATTGTTTTCAGCATCTTGGTCATGAAATATTTGCACGTGCCTATGTCCAGAATGGTATTACCTAGGTTGTCTTCCAAGGTTTTTATAGTTTTGGGTTTTACATTTAAGTCTTTAATTCATCTTGAGTTGATCCTTGTATATGGTGTAAGGAAGGGGTCCAATTCTAATCTTCTGCATATGGCTAGCCGGTTGTCCCAGCACCATTTATTGAATAGGAAATCCTTTCCCCATTACTTGTTTCTCTCAGGTTTTGCAAAGATCGGATGGATGTAGGTGTGTGTGGCCTTATTTATGGGTTCTCCATTCTCTTTCATTGGTCTATGTGTTTGTTTTTGTAACAGTACCACGTTGTTTTGTTTACTATAACCCTGTACTATAGTTTGAAGTTAGGTAGTGTGATGCTTCCAGCTTTGTTCTTTTTGCTTAGGATTGCCCTGGCTATTCAGGCTTTTTATTACATATGAATTTTATTATAGTTTTTTTCCAATTCTGTGAAGAATCTCAAGAGTAGTTTAATAGAAATAGCACTGAATCTATAAATTGCTTTCGGCAGTATGGCCATTTTTATGAAATTAATTCTTCCTATTCATGAGCATGGACTGTTTTTCCATTTGTTTGTGTCATCTCTAATTTCTTTGAGCAGTGTTCTGTAGTTCTGTTGTAGAGATCTTTCACCTCCCTAGTTAGCTGTATTCCTAGGTGTTTTATTCTTTTTGTGGCAATTGTGAATGGAATTGCATTTCCGGTTTGGCTCCCAGCTTCACTATTGCTGGTGTATACCAATGTCCGTGATTTTTGCATGTTGATTTTGTATGATGAGACTTTGCTGAAGTTGTTTATCAGCTTAAGGAGTTTTAGGGCTGAGACTCTGGGGTTTTCCATATATAGGATCGTGTTTTTGGCAAACAAGGATAGTTGGACTTCCTCTCTTCCTATTTGAATGACCTTTCTTTTCTTGCCTGATTGCCCCAGTCAGAACATTCAATACTATGTTGAATAGAAGTGGTGAGAGATGGCATCCTTGTCTTGTGCCAGTTTTCCGCAATTTGCTTCCAGCTTTTGCCCATTCAGCATGATGTTGGCTTTGAGTTTGTCATAGATGGCTCTTATTTTGAGGTGTGTTCCTTCAACACCTAGTTTATCGAGAGTTTTTTACCATGAGGGAGCATTGGATTTTATTGAAAGCCTTTTCTGCATCTATTGAGGTAATCATGTGGTTTTTATCTTTCATTCTGTTAATGTGAGAAATTGCATTTATTGGTTTGCATATGTTGAACCAACAACCCTGCATCCCAGGAATAAAGAATACTTGATCATGGTGCATAAGCTTTTTGATGTGCTGCTGAAGTGTGTTTGCCAGTATTTTGTTGAGAATTTTTACATTGATGTTCATTAAGGGTATTGGCCTGAGGTTTTCTTTTATGGTGGTGTTGCATCTCTGTCAATCTATGAGACCAGCATCATCCCAATACCAAAATCACTACAGGTTTTGGTATCAGGATGATGCTGGCCTCATAGAAAGTGTTAGGGAGGTGTCTATCCTCCCCAATATTTTGGAATAGTTTCAGTAGGAATGGTACCAGCTGTTCTTTGTACATCTGGTAAAATTCAGCTATGAATCCATCTGGTCCAGGGCTTAGTTTAGTTAGTAGGCTATTTATTACTGACAATTTCAGAGCTCATTATTCATCTTTGCAGGGATTCAATTTCTTCTTGGTTCAGTCTTAGGAGAGTGTATGTGTCCAGGAATTTATCTATTTCTTCTAGATTTTCTACTTTATGCGTATAGTGGAGTTCATAATATTCTCTGATGGTTCTGTGTATTATTGTGAGGTCCGTGGTAATATCTTCCTTGTCACACGTGATTGTTTAAATTTTCTCTCTTATTATTCTACCTAGCACTCTATTTTATGTATTTTTTCAAAAAACTAGCTCCTGGACTTATTGATCTTTTGAATGGTTTTCCATGTCTCAATCTCCCTCAGTTCAGCTCTGATTTTGATTATTTCTTGTCATCTGTTTGCTTTGGTGTTGGTTTGCTCTTGGCTTTCCAGTTCTTTTGTTGTCATGTTAGGTTGTTAACTCGAGATCTTTCTAACTTTTTGATGTGGGCATTTAGTACTATACATTTCTCTCTTAACATGGCTTAAGCTGTGTCCCAGAGATTCTGGTATGTTGCACTTTTCTCATTGGTTTGAAAGAACTTCTTGATTTCTGCCTTAATTTCATTATTTACCCAAAAGTCATTCAGGAGTAAGATATTCGATTTCCATGTAATTTTGTGGTTTTGTGAGTCAATTCTTTAGTCTTGATATTTGATTGCATTGCTGTCCAAGAGAGAGTTTGTTATTATTTCTGTTCTTTTGCATCTGCTGAAGAGTGTTTTACTTTCAATTATGTGGTGAATTTTATAGTATGTGCCATGCTGTGATGAGAAGAATGTGTATTCTGTTGTTTTGGGGTGGTAGTTCTATACATGTCTATTAGATCCATTTGATCCAGTGCTGAGTTCAGGTCCTGAATATCTTTGTTAATTCTCTGCCTATTGAAGGCAGTCTAATATTAGCGGGGTGTTAAAGTCTCTATTATTGTATGGGAGTCTAAGTTTCTTTGACAGTTTCTAAGAACTTGCTTTATGAATCTGGGTGCTTCTGTGTTGGGTACATTTATATTTAGGATAGTTAGGTCTTCTTATTGAATTGAATCATTTACTATTATGTAATGTCTTTGTCTTTTTTGATTTTTGTTGGTTTAAGGAGTTTTGTTAGAAACCAGGATTGCAACCCCTGCTTTTTTTCTGTTTTCCATTTGCTTGGTAATTTTTCTTCATTCTTTTATTTTGAGCATCTGCGTGTCATCGCATGTACGCTTGAAGACAGCGTACCAGTGGGTCTTGGTTCTTTGTCCAGCTTTCACTGTGTCTTTTAATTAGGTCATTTAGCCCATTTATATTCAAGGTTAGTATTGATGTGTGTGGATTTGATCCTGTCTTCATGGTGTTAGCTATTTTGCAGACTCGTTTATGTGATTGCATTTGTGTACTTCAGTGTGTTTTTGCAGTGGCTGGTCCTTCCTTTCCATATTTATTGGTTTCTTCAGGAGCTCTTGTAAGGCAGGTCTCATAGCAATGAATTCCCTCAGCATTTGCTTGTCTGAAAAGGATCTTATTTCTCCTTCACTTACAAAGGTTAGTTTGACCAGATATTAATGGGTTGAAATTACTTTTCTTAAGAATGTTGAATACTGGCCCCCAATCTCTTCTGGCTGGTAAGGTTTTTGGTTGGGAGGTCTGCTGTTAGTCTGATGGGCTTCTCTTTGTAGATGACTTGACCTTTCTGTCTAGCTGACTTTAACATTTTTTCTTTTATTTTGTTCTTGGAAAACCTGATGCATCAGGTATGCATCTTGGGGATGATCTTCTCACGAAATATCCTACTGAGGTTTTCTGTATTTCCTGAATTTGAACATTGGCCTCTCTAGCTATGTTAGGGAAGATCTCATGGATGGTATCCTGAAATATGTTTTGCAAGCTGGTTCCATTCTCCCCATCTCTTTCAGTTACATCAATGAGTCATACACTCAGTCTCTCTACATATTCCTATATTTCTCAGATGTTGTGTTCATTTCTTTTTGTTCTTTTTTCTCTATTCTTGTCTGATCATTTTATTTCCAAAAAAACAGGCTTCAAGCTCTGAGATTCTTTCCTCTGCTTGGTCTACTCTGCTATTAATCTGATAATTGCATTATGGAATTCTTGTAGTGTTTTTCAGCTCTATCAGGTTGGTAACTTTCTTTTCGAAACTGGTTATTTTGTCTGTCAGTTCCTGCATTGTTTTATCATTTTTAGCTTCCTTGAGTTGGGTTTCAGTGTATTTCTGTAGCTCAGTGATCTTCATTGCTATCCATATTCTGAATTCTATTTCTGTCATTTCAGCTTTCGCAGTCCAGTTCAGAACCCTTGCTGGAGAGGTGATCTGGTCATTTGGAGGAAAGATAGCACTCTGGGTTTTTGAGGTTTCAGTATTCTTGCACTGATTCTTACCTTTGTGGACGTATCTACCTTCAATCTTTGAGGTTGCTGACTTTTTGGATTTTTTTCCCCCCGTTATCCTATTTGATGACCTTGAGGGATTGTGGTATGAGGTAAATTCAGCCAACTGGCATCTTTTCTGGGAGATTTTAGGGTTCTCAGTTGAGAACCAATGCTTGGTTCTCAACTCCTGGACTGCATGCTCTAACTCTGAGGGACTTGTATTAGGCACCAACTTTGTTCTCTGATTTCTCAAGTCTGAAATCTTCTGCACTTGGGGAGCCAAGGTGTGGCAGCTGTGGCAGAGTGGTAACGGTGCTGGTGTACCTGCCTCCCTGCATGTGCTCACCACAGTGATGGAGGAAACACAGCAGGGGGAAGGGGTGAGGCTGGGAAAGTAGGGAGAGGGAGCAGGGGTCCCTGTTGCAAATTGTATGCATGGTGGCACTGGAGGTGGTATTGGTGCAGGGGTGGAGCACTGGTGGGCACAGAACTGTGTGCCTTCTGTGTACCCCACAAGCAGGAGTTATTGCTCAGGCTGTGGGAGGATCCCCTGTTCTCCGCACAGTGTTAGCATGAGGGCAAGGTGCTGGTGGGGGTGGGGCTTGCTGACTCTGTGCCTACCAAGGCTGTGTTTATAATTGTAGTCAGCAGGGAAAGGGGAGGCAGACTACACTCTCTAATGCTGGGGGTGAGAAAGGAAAGCAAAAACTGCCTATGCAGACACACACGAGCAAAGCAATGTGGGAGTTTCTGTGAGTCCTGAGGAAAGCTGCAGTATGAGGAGGAAGCAGGCAGGCTGGTACACGGCCATAGGGGCTGCCTCATTGGAGCTCTCCACCAGTCAGACATAGTTGGATAGCATAGAAGCTACTGTGTGGGCTCCAATTGCACCTGAGACTGCCCTGCAAGCAGGTGTGGCCAGTCTGGGACCCCAAAGAGGGCTCAGGTCAGACCAGCCCTGTCTGCTGGGCAAAGTCACCCTGCAGAGATCAGGTCTGACAGTTCTCCTAGGGCTGAAGTCTCCTATGGGAGCAAGTCAGGCCTAGGGGGATGGCCATTCCCAGCCACGCTTCACTCCAGACATCCCCACACCAAACCCTCTGGACTCCAGTGCTGATTTTTGATTTTTTTTTTTCCCTCCATTATCCTATTTGATGACCTTGAGGGATTGATTGTCGTATGAAGTAAATTCAGCCAACTGGCTTCTTTTAGATTTTCTTCTAAAATCTTGCGATTTTAGGGTTCTCAGTTGAGAGCCAATGCTTTGTTCTCAACTCCTGGACTGCACGCTGGAACTCTGAAGGACTTGTATTAGGCCCCTACAGCTGGCTTGCTGCCCCTACTACTTCTTTAAGCAGCTCTCCCTGCCAACTCAAGTGTCCATGGTAGTTGTAAGGTCAGCTGAGAGAAAGGAAAAATAGACCCAAAGTCAGGCAAATAAGTTTATTGAACCTGCCGGCTGCTCCACTACAGACAGAGGAGGCAGCCCTGAGCTTACAAAATGAGGGGTTTATATGGGGGAGAGAGACCATGGGGCTGTTTATTGGTTAACTTTGCCATATATCACCTTGTGACATTTACAGTAGCAGCTAGATAAAGGAACTTACAGGAGGGTGTAGGTAGTGTGTTTATGCTTCCCACAACCTTCCCCTGTGTAGTCTGGATGACTTGTAGTTGGGGTTTACTGCAGCAAGGCCTGATAAGTGAAGTCTGCTGGCTCCACCCCAGCACCTGGGTAAGGGCTTAGAAATGTAAAAAGTCTAGGGGGAAGGGTGAATGGCACGGAGAAGAGTTGCAGTGCATTAAGGGGAGGGGTGGGCAGTACAGAGGGGTTTTGGGGGAGTGTTGGCAGTACCAAGAACCTTTCTGGGGCAGTTTGTCCCTAACAGTGGTCAAGGAGGTTGGCCTGCTGGGATTCCAGAATTGGGTGGTAAGAGCAGGTTGCTCCATGCCAGTTCAACTCACCTGTTACCCTGGAGCTGTTATGGTTTAAAAATGAGTACCAGTGCATGGTAGCCTCATGCAAGGTTCTCAGTTTTCTCCCACTTCAGCCCAGCTTCTGTGTCTTCCCTCCATCCATTCTTGGTGCCTTCCCTATGAAGATTCATTAAAAGCATGCCCATTATCTCAGTCCTTTGGTGAGAGCTGTTCCACCTGGCTGGGACTAGTCAGCCATCTTTCCCTCTCTTAGGTTTTAAACTGGTATCTTGACTCAGTTGTGAGGCCCTGGCTAAAGGATAGTCAGTTACCCTTCGTGAATAGGTGATTAAGCCCGCACCTCCAACCACTTCCCCAGGAGCCAGGCCATTATATACAAAACCTAATTTCCCCAGGGTCAGCCCTTAGGCCCCACAACTCATTGAAATTATTAATGCTAGCCAACCCTAACCGTGCTAACCCTAACCCTGCTTGCCCTGCCTGCAGAAACCACAATAAAGGCACTTGCCCTCAGTTGCCCTCTCTCGCTCTGCCTCGTGACTGCAGTGCTTCTGCTGAGTGTTCCTGTGTTTCTCTCCAGGCAACTGTGAGGCACAAAACTGTGAAACCCGTTCCAGTTTCTCCTAATCTGTTCTGAACTCACCATACCTTGCTCAAGGTAATATGGTTAAAGCAGAAGGAAGGGAAAGAAGAAAGGGAAGAAGGGAGGGAAGGAACGACTTTAATTGGTTCCTAAAAGTAGCATGTTTCTTTTGAGTAAAACTCAGCTTAAGCTGACAATATTTGAATGGAGTGTAAGCTCTTTATAAAAGGGTAAAATGTAGCAACAGTTTATAAACATAAGTTATGACTGCTACAAATTGATCACTACATGAGTCAGGCCATGTGCTTATATCCAGTTACCTTATCTTGTTATGCCCAGACCGTTTATTCCCCGAAGAAGACCACCAGAGTCCAGAGTCAAAGCCAAGCGGCAAGGATCTTTATTGCAAGTTCGAACTTGGTCCCTCCGTTCCATAACATACAAGAGGGCCTCGAACAATGCGTGCGCTCGCTTTTTATAGCCCGATGAAAACAGGATATGTAAGGTTACAGAGAAACAAGGGAATTCTTTAGGTTACAGCATTACAATTGGTTAACATATTAAGTTATACATTTAGCAGTTATCTATTGGTTCCCGTGCTTTCAGTACAAACGGTACTCTCCAGGTGGTGTTTGTACTGGGCCCTGGAAGTTTGGAATGTTTACACTGGGCCCTGGAAGTTTGGAATGTTTACACTGGGCCCTGGAAGTTTGGAATGTTTACACTGGGCCCTGGAAGTTTGGAATGTTTACACTGGGCCCTGGAAGTTTGGAATGTTTGGAGGAAGCTGAGAAGTGTGTCTGGCTCCTTTCATTCCCCCCTTTGTTTTAGGTACCTCTAGAGCCAATCTTGGGTCTTATAAATCTGATTCTGTTTCAGCATGTATAGGTTGGTATTGGGCTCTGAAGACCATGAGCTGTACGGTGTCAAACCTCTCTCTGACAAACTGCAAAATTCTGTTAACGACACAAGGTCCTACGGTAAGCAGAAATAGCAGACTTAGCAGGGGTCCAAGGAAGGGGGCTAACAGGGAAAACATAGAGGAATTCCACCATTGTCATCATGACACTGAGATTACATACTTCACAAAGCAATAGAATATTACAAAGTAAGTGGGGGCAGAATGAGATCACAGTATGGTGTTAAAATTAAAATTAAAATTACTAATGAAATTTTGGGCACGCATAGTCATTGATAACATTTTATCAGGAAATAGGGTTTGAGAGCAGACAACCTGACTGACCAAAATTTATTAGGTGGGAATTTCCTCATCCTAATAAGCCTGAGAGCACTACAGGAGGCCGGGGCTTATTTCATCCCTTCGGCTTCAACTGTAAAAGGCAGCACGCCTCCAAGGGGGTCATTTATAGGCCTACCCTTAGAGCGCATTCTCCTTCTCAGGGATATTCCTTGCTGAGAAAAAGAATTCAGTGATATCTCTCCTATTTGTGTGCAAAAGGAGAAGAGATATGGCTCTGTTCCGTCCGGCTCACCGGCGGCCAGTTCAAGGTTACCTCCCTTGTTTCCTGAACACCGTTATCTTGTTCTCTTTTAAGATGCCCAGATTTCATATTGTTCAAACACACATGCTCTACAATTTGTGCAGTTAAGGCAATCATCACAGGGTCCTGAGGTGACATATATCCTCCTCATCTTACAAAGAAGATGATGGGATTAAGAGATTAAAGAGAGACATAAGAAATTACAAAAGTACAAATTTTGGAGAACTAATAAAATGTCCATGAAATCTTTATATTTTATGTTTTTCTGCTGTGGCTCCAGCCAGTCCCTCCGTCTACTATTTAAGTCTGGATTTCCTCTTAGGATAGAGAACAAATTTGACATGGCATAAGTAGGAATGCCTAGAGTTGGCCAAATCCAATTAATATTGCCTAACAATTTCTGAAAATCATTTAATGTTTTTAATGTATCTTTTTGTACAACTGCTGCCAGGACCTTAGTCATTTTTTTTTTTTCTCTGGAGTATCTCTATTATTGTAAACCCGCTGGGCTACCTGTAGGAGGTCCTGAATCTGTTTTCCCTCCAAGTCTTCTAATTTCTGGAGTTACTTTCTAATGTCTGGGGCCGCCTGATTTACAAAAGACATTACAACAGCTGCCTGGCTTCCTGGAGCCTCTGGGTCTATGGGGGTGTACTGTCTAAGTTGTTAGTATACTTTAGCCAAATCAGTGGGCTTGCCAGCAGCTGCCCGGAGACCCGCCATTAGAGTCTGACGTAAAGGTGTAGCCGTCCCCTACCTTCTGCTGTGTTGCAATCCCTCCTCGGTCTGGTCAGAGGAAAAGTCGTACTGTGGAGTCAGGCGGCTGCCGGGGGCTAATTCGCAAAGTGCGCCCTGGCCTCCGCCCCGCGGGCCCTTCAGAGTTACTTTCATTTTTAGCAGGTTCCGATGCACCGGCCGCCTCCCGTCCGCCCGCTTCTACCTGCGGGGCAGCCCAGGGGGCTGGGACCTGAGGCCCGGAGGGGTATGGAGGGGGTTCTGTGGACAGTGGGTCCCCGCTATCAGATAAAACAGGATGGGGGGGGTTTCTTTGGAATCAGTAGCGCCCTGAGTGGCGCTTGGAACAGGTCCTGGAAGGGAAAGTGAGTTGCCGGAACAGGTTCTGCAAGGGAAAGTGAGTTACAGAATATCAACAAATTATGTCAGTCGCAGGCGCGCACCAGAAATCTGGGTCAGAATAAATCAGACAAGAATCAGATGAGAGCCAGGGGACGTCTCCCACCGGTCTCCACTGGCTGTCCTATAGCGTGTCCGCCAGGACCTATGCCAGCTTTCAGCTTCAGTTTCAGACCTCGCGAGCTTCAGATTCAGGACCGAGGAGCGGCAGATTCAGAAGGGACGAGCTGCAGATTCAGAACCGAGGAGCCGCAGACAAACAGACAGAGACGAGCCTCAGATTCAGAAGGGACAAGCCGCAGATTGAGAACGGACGAGCCGCAGATTCAGAACGGACGAGCCACAGACAAACAGAGACAAGCCTCAGATTCAGAACAGATGAGCCGCGTACTCCTGCAAAAGCTCCGTAAACTACTACTATATCTACGTAAAAGACAAGACTCTAAAGCACAAAGACACTTAAAAATTGTCTAAAATCACAGAGCAAGCAAGTGGTGGAGTTAGGATTTGAACCCAGGTTTATCTATTTTTATTTATTTGTTTATATTTTTTAATTTATTTATTTTATTTATGTATTTTATTTTATTTATTATTTTATTTTATTTTATTTTTGAGACAAAGAGTCTCGCTTTGTCACCCAGGCTAGAGTGCAGTGATGTGATCTTGGCTCACTGCAACTTCCACCCCCCAGGTTCAAGCAATTCTCCCCGCCTCAGCCTCCCGAGTAGCTGGGATTACAGGTGTACACCACCACACCCAGCTAATTTTTTTGTATTTTTAGTACAGATGGGGTTTCACCATATTGGCCAGGCTGGTCTCAAACTCCTGACCTAAGGTGATCCACCCGCCTCAGCCTCCCTATATGCAGGGATTACAGGCATGAGCCATCATGCCTGACCGAACCCAGGTTTATCTAAATGCAGAACCTAAGCTCTTAAGCCATACTATCTATCTCCACTACCTCCAAGTAGCTGCTCATCCAATAAATATTTATTGGGCATATGGCAGGCATTGTATTATGGGTTAGAGAACAAGATACTAAACAGATGCTCAAGATATTCAGTTTCTAATGAAAGATTATCTATAAGTACTAGATTACCTGATAGGCATTAGATGAAATTTTCTCCAGGTACTACAAATATATAGCTATTTATTTGATTAAGCAACATGTTATAGGATACCAATGAAAAATATTCTACTACTATCCGTTGCCACTTCCCTCAATGTACACACACACAGAGACATACACACACACAGACATACACACACACACACACACACACACTCATTCTCTGAACTCATTTTTTTTTTTTTTTTTGGCTAGTTCTGCCTTTGTCCAAGGTTAGAATCTCAAGAAAATCCCATAAATTTTATATGGCTACTCTCAAATAATAACAAGTTCTCAGGTCACTCTTAGCTGAAGGAAGTTGTTCTTTCAATAATTAAAATATGTGGTTCAGTATAATCATCAAACCCTACATATCTTTCAAAGTTAAGACTTCTCCCAGGTCAAGCCCCCTCTAGCCTAGGAAGCCTGAAGTAAGAAAGGCAAAAGTGGTCACCAGCACCTGCTTCAATTCCCTGCCTTGCTCCTCTGCTCCTCTGTTTCCACTTTGTTTTCTGACCCCTTCAGGGAATAGGCCTTAAGCTGTGCTCTGGGCTTGGTGGATGTTTCTAATCACAAGATACTTCTGTGTGTTTCTCAGAGATTCAATATCTTCCACTGGAAATCTCCCATTGCATGTCCCAGAACAGAGGTCATATCTTGCTGGCCTCTTTTAAGCCCTAATTTCAGCCCCAATGTTCTGGGGGCCCACACCATACAGACTATCTTGTTGGAATCCAGTCAATAGCCCACCACCACTGCCCATCACTTTCAGCCCTTTGAAGGATTGTTCTAAGGATGTTTCTCTCTTCTGCCTGGCCCTCAGAGGAAACGTCATTACCCAGCCATATGGTGCTAAACTACATTGGTGCAGTTTTTTTCCACAACAGCCCAATGGCTTTTCACTCTTAGAGCCCTTAAGTCTAAGGAAGATGTCAATCCAGTAGGTCCCTTAATTTTTTATGTCAAATTCTGCCTCCCACAGGCTTGAGTAAAGACAAAACATTGGGCTGTCCTCCTCCATGAAAACACTGCAATAGAAGACCAGTTGCTGGGGTTCTGAGCCATTCCAGAACTCCAGCAACTGGTCTTCTCCTATCCCAATGCTTTCACACACCAGATGACCACATCCTTGGCATGTCTAGCACCTCACTTTGGAATAGGGAGATGCTTAGCAAATTTTGTTTTGTTCTCAACCTTTGAGGCCTTAGCCAAAACCAAGATAGAGTCTCATTTAACATTGTTTCAAAAACATAAAGAAAAATGCTCAGGAGAATAAATGACACATCACAGTAAAACTTGTCTCTATATAATTATTTTCTAATATTTCCCATTAGGGAATAGAGATTGGCCTTCTAATTTTGACTGTCCCCCTAGAAATGTCCTGTCAATATGAGTAAATTGTTAGCCCTCAGAGGCTTCACCTAAAATTATATATATACATATAATTATTTAAAGATTGTTGCATAGTCTTTCCAGGAAAATATGGCTCTGTCATTTGAGGCTCACATGATGGAGTGGTTATTTCAACATCAGTCGTTTTAGTCAATAACATAAGCAGAAGACATTTTAGCCCTCCAAATTTAAGCCAGGCATACAGACCCTGGCACCTGTTGGCAGACTTCTCCAAAGTGAGCACCTCTTGATTTATGAATAATCTGTACTTCCAGAATCACTATTTTCTCCTGTCTATAGGGACATACCACCATCTCAGGAGTCCAATAAAGTTCAAAATGTTTTGACAACATCAGAAATTGTATGAAAAGAATAGTGGCATCTCAAAATTTAAATATTTTGTTCTCTTCAAGTACTGACCAAGAACGGAAGAGCCTTGAGAAGTTCTGGGAAACAAATCTTTAGTGCTCAGTCCTTTTTTCTGTGTTGATGCGTCATTTGAGGCACTGCTATTTATGAGCCTACAGCTGAGGACTCTGTAGTGCCAGACAACTTAATCTTCCCTGATGTTATGGACTGAATGTTCGTGTACCCCCTTTCCACCAAAATTCATGTGTTGAAGCCCTAACCCTTGGTGTGGCTGTAACTGGAGTATGAAACTAACTAAGGTTAAATGAGGATAGGGCTCTGATCTGATTAGTGTCCTTACAGGAAAAGACACAGAGAGCTCACTCTCTTTCCTTCTCCATGTGCGCACACTGAGGAAAGGCCATGTGAGGACACAGCAAAAACATGGCCATCTGCAAGACAGGAAGAGCATCCTCACCAGAAACTGAATTGGCTGGAAACTTGATCTTGGACTTCTGGCATCAAGAACTGTGAGAAAATAAATTTCTGTTTTTTAAACCGCCCAGTCTATGGTATCTTGTTATGGCAGCCCAAGCTGACTAATATACCCAATAACCTAGCAACGGAGGAGAGGACAAAAAGACATTTCCTTCCTCTTTTTCAAAATGAGATCCCATAAATTTCCAAGGATGTGTAAAAATATTAATACCTTGCTTTTACATACTATGTTTATACCCATAGTGCTATTTATTCTTCACAATCTTTCAGTTAGTCAGATATAACATTAATAATCCAATTTTACAGATGAGATAGAATGAAGCTAAGCCAAGAGCTTTTGACTCCTAACCGGATGCAGATGCCTTAGAGTATTCCTACAGATCTTTCCATTCCTGAGTGTGCTTGCAATTAGAGCATTTGGGGGAAGTCCTGCACTGGTTCAAGAATAAAACAGTAGACTCCAAAAGTTACTTCTTAACAGATAAGCATAATTGCAAAGAGAACAGTAGCCATAAATAATGTTGAAGAGAAAAAAATTTTTAAAGTTGGAATTGTGCTTATTTTCAATAATTTTCATTATTAATTTAGAGTTATAGTAATTTCCACCTTTCAATGAAAGCTTTTTTATATACATTTTGGCTTTGGATATCTGTGACACAAAGGAATAAATCTTGGTCATTTCTTGTCCTTGAACACATTATGTACAACTCCTACTAGGAGAAAAAGCTCAGCTACAATATGAAGTTCAGAACATCCACACTTCTGATTAATTTGGAGCAGTGGAACATTTAAAGAAATAGGTACTCTCTGGAGGACCAATGCTCTACCTTCCATTGAGAGGTCCTTCTATAGGCCTTGGTCCTATATTTCAAAAATCTAGGGTCTGAATGGCACACCATTAATAAAGATTTAGCAGCCAACTAATTGCACTAACATGACTTTAGCATACAACAACATACACTTTCAGGCTCATCTTTCTGTTGTATAAATCAATGATGAAAAACTTCAAAAACTGGACCAATGTTAGACTGCGTAGGATAATTGATTTGGAACACATGTTTAAAACATTTTTTATGCATCTATGAATTCTTAAACATTTCTTATGCCTAAGAGACAGCCAAAAAGGCCTTTCACTGACCTTTGGTATTGACTCTTCCTAATAGAGAATGTCTCTCTTTGTTCCCACTTCAACAGCTCTTGAGGATGACTACCTAATGCTGAGAAAAATTTTGGTTGCTTTTAGCAGGCATGCCTGTCCATATCAACAGTTATACCATTCTACTCTCTCAGTTCAGTTTCCATTGTACTGGAAAATGAAGACCAGACCAATCTCTGAGTATTCATTTCTCTCCAGATTGGCTGAGAAAAGCTCTTTATGTTGAATTTCCTTCTTATTTGGCCCTCAAAAGAGTCAGTCTCTCCTAATTGATCTTCAAATGATTATCACATTCAGAAAAAAAACAGAATATTTTTCTAATATACAATTAGAAAAAATATAAATTTGAGTTATAGTAGTATTTTGTTTGTAGATTTTTTGTGTGTATCTAAAGAGATTTTAAAATTGGAAACATGGGAGGGATTGCATTGGGGAGTTATACATGATATAAATGATGAATTGATGGGTGCTGATGAGTTGATGGGTGCAGCACACCAACATGGCACAAATATACATATGTAACAAACCTGCACGTTGTGCACATGTACCCTAGAATTTAAAGTATAATAAAAAAAAATTGGAAACATAAAAAATTAATGAAAAAATTAAAAATGATTTAAGGAACCATAAGTAACCTAAATATCCACTAATAGAGGGTTGGCATAGATCAGATGTAATACGATAAATATGTAGCTATATAGAGATTTATGATGATATTTCCGTTCAGTAAAGTGTTCTGCTGCTAATGTAAATGATATTATGACACTGAAGCTTCTGCTTCTACATAGCAGACTATGCACATAGGTGTTTCTATCTCCTTCCTCAAAACTGTCTATAAAAATAACAGCAAAGAAAGATGGAGGACAGTTATCTCAGCACTAGGAAAGGAAGATAAAGCCATCAGCAGACCAGAAATTTGTTAAAATCTCTAAAAGATAGTAGGTAGATGGAATTAGATAAGAATGAAGAGGTAAATGTCCCAGCACCAAGGACACATAGTTCCAAATTAAAATAAGTAAATGCTGAGCATAATGAACAACAAAGACCAATATTTAGAAATACCTCCACAAAATTTTGTAACACACCAAAGATAAAAAGAATATCCTAGAGGCTTCCAGGAAGAGGCTTTGGAAACCAGTTACATAAGGCCCTTACTGTGAGGTTTATTATCTACCTTTTTTTTTTTTTTTTTTAATACTTTAAGTTCTGGGATGTATGTGCAGAACATGCAGGTTTGTTACATAGGTATACACGTGTCATGGTGGTTTGCTGCACCCATCAACCTGTCACCTACATTAGATATTTCTCCTAATGCTCTCCATTCCCTAGTTCCCCACTCCCCAACAGGCCCTGGTGTACGATGTTCCCCTCCCTGTGTCCATGGTATTCTCATTGTTCTGCTCTCACTTATGAGAACATGTGGTGTTTGGTTTTCTATTCCTGTGTTATTTGCTGAGAATGATAGTTTCCAGCTTCATCCTTATCTCTGGAAAGGACATGAACTCATCCTTTTTTATGACTGCATAGTATTCCATGGTGTATAGGTGCCATATTTTCTTTATCGAATCTAACATTGATGGGCATTTGGGTTGGTTCAAAGTCTTTGCTATTGTGAATAGTGCTGCAATAAACATACGTGTACATGTGTCTTTATAGTAGAATGATTTATAATCCTTTGGAAATATACCTAGTAATGGAATTGCTGGGTCAAATATATTTCTGGTTCCAGATCCTTGAGGAATCTCCACACTGTCTTCCACAATAGTTGAACTAATTTACAATTCCAGCAGCATAAAACTGTTCCTATTTCTCCACATCCTTTCAAGCATCTGCTGTTTCCTGACTTTTCAATGATCACCATTCTAACTGGCATAAGATGGTATCTCATTGTGGTTTTGATTTGCATTTCTCTAATGACCAGTGATGATGAGTTTTTTTTCATGTTTCTTGGCCACATAAATGTCTTATTTTGAGAAGTGTTTGTTCATATCCTCTGCCCACTTTTTGATGGTTTTTTTTTTTTTTCTTGTAAATTTGTTTAAGTTCCTTATAGATTCTGGATATTAGCCTTTTGTCAGATGGATAGATTGCAAAAATTTTTTCCCATCTGTAGGTTGCCTGTTCACTCTGATAATATTTTCTTTTGCTGTGCAGAAACTCTTTAGTTTAATTAGATCTTATTTGTCACTTTTGGCTTTTGTTGCCATTGCTTTTGGTGTTTTAGTCATGAAGTCTTTGCCCATGCCTATGACCTGAATGGTATTGCCTAGGTTTTCTTCTAGGGATTTTATAGTTTTAGGTCATACGTATAAGTCTTTAAGCTACTTTGAGTTAACTTTTGTATAAGGTGTAAGGAAGGGGTCTAGTTTCGGTTTTCTGCATGTGGCTAGCCAGGTTTCCCAACACCATTTATGAAATAGAAAATCCTGGACAGATGTGGTGGCTCATGCCTGTAATCCCAGCACTTTGGGAGGCTGAGACTGGAGGATCATGAGGTCAGAAGATCAGGACCATCCTGGCTAACATGGTAAAACCCCCTCTCTACTAAAAATACAAAAATTTAGCCAGGCATGGTGACCCACACCTGTAATCTCAGCTATTTAGGAGGCTGATGTAAGAGAATCACCTGAATCCCAGAGGCAGAGGTTGCAGTGAGCTGAGATCATGCCACTGCACTCCAGCCTGGGCAACACAGCAAGATTCCATCTAAAAAAAAAATTATATATATATATATATATATATATATATACACACACACACATACACACACACATATATATACACATATGTGTATATATATGTGTCCAGAGCTGAGTTCAAGTCCTGAATATCCTTGTTAATTTTCCATCTCATTGATCTAATATTAACAGTGGGGTGTTAAAATCTCCCACTATTATTGTGTGGCAGTCTAAGTCTCTCTGTAGGTCTCTAAGTACTTGCTTTACGAATCTGGGTGCTCCTGTATGGGTACATATATGTGTATATATATGTGTGTGTGTGTGTATATATATATATATATATGGAATCCTTTCCCCATTGCTTGTTTTTGTCAGGTTTGTCACAGATCAGATGGTTGTAGATGTGTGGCATTATTTCTGAGACCTCTATCCCCTTTCATTGGTCTATATATCTGCTTTGGTACAAGTACAATGCCATTTTGGTTACTGCAACCTTGTAGTATAGTTTGAAGTCAGGTAGCGTGATGCCTCCAGCTTTGTTCTTTTTGCTTAGGATTGTCGTGGCTATATGGGCTCTTTTTGGGTTCCATATGAAATTTAAAGTATTTTTTTCTAACTCTGTGAAGAAAGTCAATGGTAGCTTGCTAGTGATAGCATTGAATCTATAAATTACTTTGGGCAATATGGCCGTTTTCAGGATATTGATTCTTCCTATCCATGAGCATGAAATGTTTCTCCATTTGTTTGTGTCCTCTCTTATTTCCTTGAGCAGCAGTTTGTAGTTCTCCTTGAAGAGGTCCTTCACATCCCTTGTAAGTTGGATGCCCAGGTGCTTCATTCTCTTTGTAGCAGTTGTGAATGGGAGTTCACTCATGATTTGGCTCTCTGTTTGTCTATCATTGGTGTATAGGAATGACTGTGATTTTTGCGCATTGATTTTTATCCTGAGACTTTGCTGAAGTTGCTTATCAGCTTAAGGAGATTTTGGGCTGAGACAATGGAGTTTTCTAAATATACAATTATGTCATCTGCAAAGAGAGACAATTTGACTTCCTCTTTTCCTAATTGGATACACTTTATTTCTTTCTCTTTCCAGATTGTCCTGGCCAGAACTTCCAATACTATGTTAAATAATAGTGGTGAGAGAGGATATCCTTGTCTTGTGCCAGTTTTCAAAGGGAATGTTTCTATCTTTTGCCCACTCAGTATATTGGCTGTGGGTTTGTCACAAATAGCTCTTATTATTTTGAGATACGTTCTAGCAATACTTAGTTTATTGAGAGTTTTTAGCATGAAGGGGTGTTGAATTTTGTCAAAGGCCTTTTCTGCATCTGTTGAGATAATCATGTGGTTTTTGTCATTGGTTCTGTTTATGTGATGAATTATGTTTATTGATTTGTGTATGTTGAACCAGCATCCCAGGGATGAAGCTAACTTGATTGTGGTGGATAAGTTTTTTGATGTGCTGCTGAATTCGGTTTGCCAGTATTTTACTGAGGATTTTGGCATTGATATTCATCAAGGATACTGGCCTGGAATTTTCTTTTTTTGTTTTGTCTCTGCCAGGTCTTGGTATGAGGATGATGCTGACCTCATAAAATTAGTTAGGGAGAAGTTCCTTTTTTTATTGTTTAGAATCATTTCCGAAGGAATGGTACCAGCTTCTCTTTGCACAACTTGTAGAATGTGGCTATGACTCTGTCCGGTCCCGGGCTTTTTCTGGTTGGTAGGTTATAAATTACTGCCTCAATTTCAGAACTTGTTATTGGTCTATTCACATATTTGACTTCTTTCTGGTTTAGTCTTGGGAGGGTGTATATTTCCAGGAATGTATCCATTTCTTCTAGATGTTCTAGTTTATTTGTGTGGAGGTCTTTCTATTATTCTTTGATGGTAGTTTTTATTTCTGTGGGATCAGTGGTGATATCCACTTTATCGTGTTTTATTGTGTCTTTTTTATTCTTCTCTCTTTTCTTCTTTATTTGTCTGGCTAGCAGTCTATTTTGTTAATCTTTTCAAAAAACCAGCTCCTAAATTCACTGATTTTTTAGAAGGGTTTTTCACGTCTCTATCTCCTTCAGTTCTGTTCTGGTCTTAGTTATTTCTTGTCTTCTACTAGCTTTTGAATTGGTTTGCTCTTGCTTTTCTAGTTCTTTTCATTGTGATGTTAGGGTGTCAATTTTAGATCATTTCCACTTTCTCCTGTGGGCATTTCATGCTATAAATTTCCCACTAAACGCTGCTTTAGCTTTGTCCCAGAGATTCTGTTAAGTTGTGTCTTTGTTCTCACTGGTTTCAAAGAACTTATTTATTTCTCCCTTACTCACCCAGTAGTCATTCAGGAGCAGGTTGTTCAGTTTCCATGTACTTGTGCAGTTTTGAGTGAGTTTCTTAATCCTGAGTTCTAATTTGATTATACCGTGATCTGAGAAACTTTTGTAATTTCTGTTTTTTGTTTTGTTTTGTTTTTTTGCATTTGCTGAGGAGTGTTTTACTTCCAATTATGTGGTCAATTTTAGAATAAGTGCTATCTGGTGCTGAGAAGCGTGTGTATTCTGTTGATTTGGGGTTGAGAGTTCTGTAGATGACTATTAGGTCCGCTTGGTCCAGAGCTGAGTTCAAGTCCTGAATATCCTTGTTAATTTTCCATCTCATTGATCTAATGTTAACAGTGGGGTGTTAAAATCTCCCACTATTATTGTGTGGCAGTCTAAGTCTCTCTGTAGGTCTCTAAGTACTTGCTTTACGAATCTGGGTGCTCCTGTATGGGTGCATATATATTGAGGATAGTTAGCTCTTCTTGTTGCATTGATCCCTTCACCATTATGTAATGCCCTTCTTTGTCTTTTTTGATCTTTGTTAGTTTAAAGTCTGTTATATCAGACACTAGGATTGCAATCCCTGTTTTTTGTTTGTTTGTTTTGGTTGTTGTTTGTTTTGCTTTCCATGTGCTTGGTAAATAAATCTTCCTCCATCCCTTTATTTTGAACCTATGTGTGTCTTTGCACATGAGATGGGTCTCTGAATACAGCACACCAATGGGTTTTTACTCTATCCAATTTTCCAGTCTGTATCTTTTAATCAGTGGCATTTAGCCCATTTACATTTAAGATTAATATTGTTATTTGTGAATTTGATCTTGTTACTATGATGCTAACTGGTTATTTTGCCTGTTAGTTGATGCAGTTTCTTCATAGTATCAATGGTCTTTACAATTTGCTTTGTTTTTGCCTTGGCTGATACTCGTTTTCCTTCCATATTTAGTGATTCCTTCAGGAGCTCTTGTAAGGCAGGCCTGGTGATGACAAAATCTCTCAGCATTTGTTTGTCTGTAAAGGATTTTATTTCTCCTTCACTTATGAAGCTTAGTTTGGCTGGATATGAAATTCTGCGTTGAAAATTATTTTCTTTAACAATGTTGAATGTTTGTCCCCGCTGTCTTCTGGCTTGTAGAATTTCTGCAAAGAAATCTGCTATTAGTCTGATGGGCTTCCCTTTGTGGGTAACCCAACCTTTCTCTCTGGCTGCCCTTAACATTTTTTTTCTTCATTTCGACCTTAGTGAATCTGATAATTATGTGACTTGGAGTTGCTGTTCTCAAGGAGTATCTTTGTAGTATTCTCTGTATTTCCTGAATTTGCATGCTGGCCTGTCTTCCTAGGTTGGGGAAGTTCTCCTGGATAATATCCTGAAGAGTATTTTCCAACTTAGTTCCATTCTCCCCGTCACTTTCAGGTACACCAGTCAAATATAGATTTGGTGTTTTCATATAGTCCCATATTTCTTGGAGGCTTTGTTCGTTCCTTTTCGTTGTTTTTTCTCTAATTTTGTCTTCATACTTTATTTCATTAAGTTGAACTTCAATCTCTGATATCCTTTCTTCCACTTGATTGATTCAGCTATTGATACTTCTGTATGCTTCATGAAGTTCTCATGCTGTGTTTTTCAGCTCCATCAGGTCATTTATGTTTTTCTCTAAACTGGTTATTCTAGTTAGCAATTTGTCTAACCTTTATTCAAGGTTCTTAGCTTCCTTGTCTTGGGTTAGAATGCGCTCCTTTAGCTCCTCCTTTAGGAGAAGTTTGTTATTACCCACCTTCTGAAGCCTACTTCTGTCAATTCATCAACCTCATTCTCCATCCAGTTTTTGCTGGCAAGGAGTTGTGATCCTTGTGATCCTTTGGAGGATAAAAGGCATTCTGGTTTTTGGAATTTTCAGCCTTTTTGTGCTGTTTTTTCCTCATGTTCGTGGATTTATCTACCTTTGGTCTTTGATGTTGATGAGTTTTAGATGAGGTTTCTGTGTGGACATCCTTTTTGTTGATGTTGATGCTATTCCTTTCTGTTTGTTAGTTTTCCTTCTAACAATCAGGCCCTTCTTCTGCAGGTCTGCTGCTATTTGTTGGAGGTTCACTCCAGACCCTGTTTGCCTGGGTATCACCAGTGGAGACTGCAGAACAGCAAAGAGTGCTGCCTGTTCCTTCCTCTGGAAGCTTCATCCCTGAGGTGCACCTGCCAGGTGCTAGCTGGAGCTCTCCTGTATGCAGTGTCTGTCAACCCCTGCTGGGAGGTGTCTCCCAGTCAGTAGGCACGGGGGTCAGGGAACCACTTGAGGAGGCAGTCTTTCCTTTAGCAGAGCTCGAATGCTGTGCTGGGAGATCCACTGCTCTCTTCAGAGCTGGCAGGCAGGAACATTTAAGTCTGCTGAATCTGTGCCCACAGCTGCCCCTTCCCTCAGGTGCTCGGTCTCAGGGAGATGGGAGTTTTATCTATAAGTCCCTCACAGGAGCTGCTGCCTTTCTTTCAGAGATGCCTTGCCCAGAGAGGAGGAATCTAGAGAGGCAGTCTGGCTACAGCAGCTCTGCCGAGCTGGGTGGGCTCCACCCAGTTTGAACTTCCTGGTGGCTTTTTTTAAACTGTGAGGGGAAAACCACCTACTCAGGCCTCAGAAATGGCAGATGCCCCTCCCCACACTAAGCTGGAGCACCCCAGGTCGACTTCAGACTGCTGTGCTGGCAGCAAGAATTTCAAGGCAGTGGATCTTAGCTTGCTGGGCTCCGTGGGGGTGGGATCCACTGAACTAGACAACTTGGCTCCCTGGCCTCAGCCCTCTTTCCAGGGGAGTGAATGGTTCTGTCTTTCTGGCATTCCAGGCACCACTGGGGTATGCAAAAAAACAAAAACAAAAACAACAATTCCTGCAGCAAGCTTGGTGTCTGCCCAAAAGGTTGCTTTGTTTTGTGCTTGAAACCCAGGGTCCTGGTGGCATAGGCACCTCAGGGAATCTCCTGGTCTGTGGGTTGTGAAGACCATGGGGAAAGCGTAGCATCTGGGCCAGAGTGCACTGTTCCTCACAGCACAGGGGAGGGAGTCCCCTGACCCCTTGTGCTTCCTGGGTTAGGGAATGCCCCACCCTGCTTCAGCTCACCCTCCATGGGCTGCACCCACTGCTTAACCAGTCCTAATGAGATGAGCCTGGTACCTCAGATGGAAATGCAGAAATCACCCACTTCTGCATTGACCTCACTGGGAGCTGCAGACTGCAGCTGTTCCTATTCAGCAATTTTGCCAGCCATGCCCTATTATCTGAATTTTTATAGCTACGAAATTGTATAGGGAAGTAGTCATGCCTCAAAAGTATTCATTAATGAATTTGTAAAATTAGTCCTGACTCACTCAAATACCCCATCCCTATTTTAATAAATGTGTGATAAATACATAGCACAACTTTATTTCAAAGTAAAATTGCAAATCTTGAAAAGATGTAAGATTTCATAGAGTAGATAAAAGTGTTGGTAACTTTTTAAGTCACCAACAAAGTTAGCTAAATGAGGATTAGCAGAGGTAGGTCAATTAAGGATGAAGGAGAAGAAAATCAACCAGAAAAAAAAAAAAAAAATGACAAGAACGGATCTTCAAAGCAGCATCATTTAACAATCAAAGGATTTAAGATAGGCCTTTGGTGAAAGTCTTGTAATATTATTATAAAAGTTACTATCTTTATGATTGTGTTAGAAAGTGAAACATAAACTTGGAAGATGTCATAACATGGTATCATCTCTTCTTATCAGAAAACAGCATCCCAATAATCCATTTTAAATGAATTATAATATGGACTGATCTGGTGCTAATTTTCCTAGAAAACAGAAGGAAGATTTCCTGTATATACAACCAAACCAAAGACATAATGTTAGTCTTCTCATGAGCAACAATAAGTGCTGAAACCAGTGGGAAAATGCCTTAAAAATTCTGAGATAACGTGACTTTAAATCAAGAATTTTATACATAAGCAAACTACCAATCAAGTGTTTACCTTCCATGTATTCTTCTTCTGAAAAAAAAAAAGGCACTCCAGAAGTATTTTGAGAGTGACAGCAAAAGCTAGAGACACACACACACACACACATATACACAGAGACAGAGAGCGAGAGCGAGAAGAGAAGAGAAGAGAGAGAAGAGAAGAGAGGAGAGGAGAGGAGAGGGGAGGGGAGGGGAGGGGAGGGGAGGGAAGCAAAGCCAAGAAAACAGAACGGAAGACATAAAGAGATGAAGAGATTTCTGCTTTAGGTATGAGGGGACAAAGTAGTTCAAACCAAATCAGACTACCCTCTGGGAAAAAAATACACAAAACTTGATATAAATATGTTATTTAAAAAGCTTCTTAAAAGCATCAAAAGCATGTCAGTATAATAAGGAATTACAGGACAGAAATCTAAAACTTGGGGAAAGGGATACCTTGGGGCATTTGCTGATCTGATAGAGAGAGCCCGTAGGTGCTTCTGAAAGCCTTTTTGAGCTAAGGGAGAAAGTCAGATTTCAGGCCCCACCCAGTACAGAGTATTGAGCCCCCAAATGGCTATGCCCTCAGAGTAGTGGTGAAACAAAAATAAACCAATCCTTGCCCAGTCTGCAGTCTTCCTCTTTTTGACTTTTAAGTTCAGGGGTACATGTGCAGGTTTGTTACGTAGGTAAATTTGTGTCATGGAGTTTGGTTGTACAGATTATTTCATCACCCAAGTATTAAGTCTAGTACCCATTAGTTATTTTTTCAGATCATCTCCCTCCTTCCACTCTCCACCCTGCAATAAACCCCAGTATTTGCTGTTCCTTTCTATTTGTCCATGTGTTTTCATCATTTAGCTAACACTTATAAGTGAGAATATGTGGTATTTAACCCCATGTTTTGATAAACTAATTATGTATTTTGTAATTTCTCAAATGAATACTAAAAGAACAAGGAAAGCCCAACACTTTCAACTAAAAGGAAAGGAAATTACTGATTTTTAAAAAATCAATCAGAACTCATGCTCTGTTCCTGTGTTAGTTTGCTAAGGATAATGGCCTCCAGCTCCATCCCTCTCCAAATTTCAGTGGCCCCTAAAATCTCAAGCTGTGAAGCTTAAAGATATCTAGATTGTTAGCACCTCTCTTCAGAGGCAAATAATATCATCCTAAGTTTTAAATTATTTCAACAAATACTTTTTCAAACACAATGTCCAGCACACACTGAAAAATGGCAACATACCATGGGCAAGAACAAGGCATAATAAAAATAACCAGTATAGCCACAGGCATTGTTAGACACAGTAAAACTATACTTAACATTTTCAAGGAGAAGAAAAGTAAGCTGTAAAATTTCAGTAGGAAACTGACAGCTACAAAAAGTGACAGCAGATTTGAAAAAGAAATGAAATCCTAGAACTGAATAATTCATAAATAAAATTAAGAAGTCAATGGGCAGAATTAACAATATATTGCACAGGTGAAGAGACAGAAAACAGGTCAGAAGCAACTCTCCAGAATACAGCATACCTTCAGACAAAAGGTAAAAAATACAGAAAAGAATGTAAAAGATAATTCCATGAGAGATTCTAAGTTTCAACATCTAGAAGAAGAGGAGATAAAGAATGGATAACAGGCAATGGTTGTGGAGATTTTGGCTTCAAATTTTCTAAAACTAATGAAAAATATCAATTATCAAATTTAGTAATACCAATAATTTGGAACCAGCAAAAATAAAGGCAAAATGAAGATATTTTTAGGTACATGACTAATGGAAAGTTTTCACTACTAAGAGACCTGCACCCAAAAGACTTTGTAAAGGATGTTTTTAGAGAATAGGAAAATAATTGTTGAGGAATATATAGAGGCCAAAAAATACAAATAATAAGAAAAGAAATTTGGAAACCTGTGAGTAAATCTCAATAAACATTGACAGGACAAAAAATAATAACACATACGTTGGGAAGAATGTAAATGAAGCTAAGTGTTTTAAGCTCCTTGCTTCACCCAGGAAGGGAGCAAAATTATTTACTAATAATTTTGATAAATCAATGTTATATTTTGTAATTTCTCAGAAGAACACTAAAAGAATAAAGAAAAAGCCTAATACTTTTAACCAAAAGATAAGAAATGAAAGTAATAATTTTTTTAAAAAATCAGTCAGACATCAACATGGCCAGAAGTTGTAAGTCCACAGGAACTATCTTGGGGATCTGTGGCTGTGGTGGTCTCAGCTGTCACAGTTGATATCAAATCCATTTGCTGGGAAAAGCAAGCATTCAATGAATCTCTGCTTGTTTCTTTAAAATGCATCAGTGATATGATATTGAGGAGGTCCCAATTATTCATTAATCATTTCAACAAATTTGCTATGATAAGCATATTAAACTCAGAATAGTCATTTCTTATATCCTAAAAAAGAATGGAAGACATGAGATGAGTTCTTAGGAGACTCTGGCAGTATTTCTCCTAATTTTAATGTTAGAAAATATAAGCTTGGCCAGGTGCGGTGGCTCAAGCCTGTAATCCCAGCACTTTGGGAGGCCAAGGCGGGCGGATCATGAGGTCAGGAGATCGAGACCATCCTGGCTAACACAGTGAAACCCTATCTCTACTAAAAAAAAAAAAAATACAAAAAAAAAAAAAACTAGCCAGGCGAGGTGGCGGGGGCCTGTAGTCCCAGCTACTCCGGAGGCTGAGGCAGGAGAATGGCGTAAACCCGGGAGGCAGAGCTTACAGTGAGCTGAGATCTGGCCACTGCACTCCAGCCTGGGCAGCAGAGCAAGACTCCATCTCAAAAAAAAAAAAAAAAAAAAAGAAAAAGAAAAAAAAAGCTAGTAACAGCAGAAAGTTGGACTATTCTTGATAAATTAAAGATTTAATGACAAATGACAAAGACTGACACAAGGCGGCAACAAAGTCTGACGGCAGGATTCTTTACCAAAGTGCCTTTCTATGCACATAGGAAAATCAACCAAGTTAAAGATAACCAGCAAATAAAATCAAGGACATTGGTTATTAAGGTTACAGAAGACTGTACATTGCACAAACCACAAACTTTATAGATGTGACTACTTGATACTTTGATTTATGCCTCTATTTCAGCATCTCCCAACAGGTTATGATATGCAAAAGAATGAACTCCAGAATGGTATCTTCAATGCTTTCTATTCTGCTATATTTATTCTAGGGTTTGTTTGGTGTTTTTTCATGATCAAGGATCAAAGATCTCAATCTTTTACCATCAATTTATGTTGACTCTAGAGCTACTTTCTTCTGTCATCAAAATGTCTTTGAAATTTGCTGTTTGGTTTTTATGTGTCGATACTCTACAATTTTAGCTCTATTTGCCTCTATGTGAAATGGTCTTTTAAAACTTTGCTGCCTCTTACTCTGCAAGTGAAGTAGAAGGGACTAAAAGTGACTGAGAAATGATAAAATTCTTTTCATCTTCCAAATTATTAGCTGAAATTGCATGGAGAAATTATATAGGAAAAGTCTGACAAGAAACAATATAAAAATATATAATCATTTATTAATATTTATTATCTATTATAATAGACATATTTATTTATTAATAAATTAGCTATAACTAATTTTTTAAAGAAATATTCCAAAACAACATTTCATTGTGAAGTTTGGTTATAGTTTTAGCACATGTTCGTCAAATCAAAGTCCCTTTTATTAAGAAATACAAGTGAAATTTAGAAACAATTTTGGGAAAAATCAATGTATACATTGTTAACTATTAAATTTGAAAAGTTATATAAATGAAACACTAATTCACTAGTTTAAAACTATTCAGATAAAAGCATGTGTCCACTTCTTTTCCTGGAGTCTACATATGTTTAAAAAACATGATACCGATAAAAAGTTTCATCACTGAGTGACCACAAAATCTCACTTTAAATGAGCAAGGAAAGTGAGTACACTAAGTCTAACAGTTTAAGTTTTTCTTCAGAACAGTGGTCTTAACAGCTTATTTGTAAAAGTTTAAGCTTGAGTTCTGTTGGGAATTTTCAAGAACATATTAACTGTCTTTTAACAGTTAATAGTAGTCCCCAGGTATAACTATTTACATTTAAATTTTTTTAAAAAAGTATTAGTATTAGAGACTCTTCTTTAGAAGCTTTGGAATGTAAATTTCTATAAATTCAAAAAAGATAACTCTTTGTAATTTTAACATTAAAAGAAGTATCTTTCCCTTGAAGTTGTAAAAAGTCCTTTTAAGTGCTGACGTTAAGAAAACTCAGAGTTGGATGCAGAAAAAGCATTTGACAAAATTCAACATCTCTTCACAAAAAAACTCTCAACAAATTAGGTGTAGAAGAGATGTCTCTCAACATAATAAAGGCCATATATGACAAAATTACAGCTAACATCATACTCAACAAATATTGAAAGCTTTTTCTCTAAGATCAAGAAGTAGACAAGGATGCCCACTCTCACCATTTCTACTCAATATAGTACTGGAAATTCTAGAGACGGCAATCAGACAAGTGAAAGAAATATAAGGTATCCAAATCGAAAAGGAACAAGTTAAATTGAATTTGTTTGCAAATGACATTATCATATATATAGAAAGCCCTAAAGACTCCACCAAAAAAAAAAATATATATGAATTCAGTAAAGTTGCAGAACACAAAGTCAATACACAAAACTATGTAGCATTTCTATACACTAACCATAAACTATCAGAAAAAGAAAATAATAAAGCAATTTATAATAGCATTAAAAAATAAAATACTTAGGAGTAAATTAACCAAGAAAGTGAAAGATCTGTATACTGAAAACTATAAAACATTGATGAAAGAAATTGAAGAACACACAAATAAATGGAAAGATATCCTGTGTTAAAGGATTGAAAGAATAAATATTGCACAAATGTCCATACTACATTTCTTAGTTCCTTTTGTGCTGTTATTGCAGAATACAGACTAAGCAATTTATAATGAACAAAAATGTATTTTTGTTCTGGGGTCTGGGAGGGCCAAGATCAAGGTGCTGGCAATATAGAACAAGGGCCTTCTTGGTATATCATAAAATGTCATAAGAGCAAAGAGAGGGAGAGAGAGAAAGAGAGGGGAGAGAGACAGTGAAGGGAGCCAAACTCACCCTTGTATAACAAACCCACTCCCACCAAAAAACAAAAAAAAAAAAAAAAAAAAAAAAAAAACAAAAAAAAAACCCATCAATCCATCCATTCATAAAGGTGTAGACTTCATGGCCTAATCATCCCTTAAAGGTCCCACTTTAAGACAAATATTCCAACCATAGCATTCCACCCCTGACTCCCCAAAACTAATGTCCCTCTTACATACAAAATGCATTGATTCTATCTCAATAGTCCTAAAACTCTTAATGTGTTCTAGCACAAATTCAAAAGTCCAAAGTCTCATCTTCAACATCATAGGGTGAGATTCAAGGCACAATTCATCCTAAGGCAACTTGTTCTCCAGCCATGAGCCTGTGTAACCAAACAAGCTGTCTACCTCTAAAACACAATGGTCAGATAGACACAAGACAGACATTCTCCTTCCAGAAGGGAGAAAAAGGCAAGGAAAAAAGGGATAACCAGTCCTAAGTAAGTCCAAAACCAAACAGGGTGAACAACATCAAATCCTAAGGCTCCAGAATAATCTTCCTTGCCTCTATGTCCCACCTTCTATACACACTGGAATGGGAGTTGGGGCCCCATGGCCTTGGACAGCCCTGCCCTATGACTTTGTTGGGCTCAGCCCACACAGTAGTTCCCACAAGTTAAAGTCTCATACCTGCAACTCTCCCAGGCTGGCATTGCACACTGGCTGTGCTATTGTTCTGGAGTGGGCTGCCTCCACCCCCAGGGCTCCAGTAAGCATAGTTCTAGTGGAGACTCTATTTGGCAGCTATTTCCCTGTGGCAGGTTTTCATCTGGGGGTGGGTTTTCATCTGGGTCCCAACACTGTTCAATACATCCTTTGAAACCTAGGTTGAGACCTCCACAGTCCCACAACTCATGTACTCTGCACCTCTCCAGGGTTAGCACCATGTGGACGCTGCCTACATTCACAGCTGTTCCATCCCCAGTGGTGGTCAGACCAGCACCTGGGTCTTCTTGAGCCACAGTTGGGGCAGTGGAGAAGTGTTGTTCTGGAATGTGAGGAGCAGATACTTGAGGAGGGACAGGGCAGTAAAAGCTGAAGCCTCATGGGTGCCCTGGGCCCCTCTCCAGAAACCTTGCCCTCAAGACCCTGGCTTCATCTGAAGATTTCTGAATTGCCATTGGAGTCATTCTCCCATTGTCTTAGTGAATAGCACCTGACTTTTTTCTAGCCATATCAATCCCTTCAGCAGTCACTTGGCAACATCCTTAGGATTCTCTCCCAAACATGCTTTTAAAATTTTTTTACATTGCCAAGCTGACAATTTTCCACATCTTTTCATTCTGCTTCCATTTTAATTATTAATTCCACCTTTAAATCATTTCTCTTTCCTTGAATTTTACTATATGCAGTTAAGAGAAGGCACATAGATTCTTCAATGCTTTTCTGCCTAGATATTCCTCCAGCCAGATATCCTAGTTCACTGCTTTGCCTGGGCATGGACACAATGCAGCCAAGTTCTTTGCCACTTTATAACAAAGATGATGACCATCCCTCCAGAGTCTAGTATCCGAGTACCTTGATCTTTATTTCTGAGATCTCATCAGAATTACCTTCACTGCCCACATTTCTACCAACATTAGGATGACAACCACTTAAGTAACCTCTAAGAGGTTTCAGGCTTCTACTACAGATCTTCTTGCCTGAGCCCTCACCAGAATTACTCTTAATACCTCATTTACAGCAACTTAGGTTTTTTCCTAACCTCTTCTTCTAAATTTTTTCAGCTTCTATCCCTTACTCAATTTCAAAGCTGCCTCTACATTTTCAGGTATTTGTTATAGCAACAGTCCCTCTTCTTGACACCAATTTTATATCTTTGCATTCTGCTACTATAACAGAATATCACAGACTGGATAATTTATAAGAAACAGAAACTTATTTCTCATAGTTCTGGAGGTTGGGAAGTGTAAGACTACAGTACCAGCATCTAACAAGGGCCTTCTTCAGATGTCACAACATAGCATAAGGGCAAAGAGAGGGTGACAGAGAGAGAGAAGGAACTGAACTCATCCTTTTATAACAAACCCACTCCCAAAATAATAGCATTTATTTATTCATGAAGGGAGAGCATTCATGGCCTAATCAACTCTTAAAGGTCCCACTTCCTAATATTATTACAATGGCAATTAAATTTCAATGTGAGTTTTGGAGGGAACAAACATTCAAACTATAGAATTACCCAAAGCCAGGCAGGGGCACGGTGGCTCCAGTCTGTAATCCCAGCACTTTTGGAGGCCAAGGCAGGTGGATAACAAGGTCAGGAGTTCAAGACCAGCCTGACCAACATGGTGAAACCCCATCTCTACTAAAAATACAAAAATTAGCTGGGCACAGTGGCAGGCATCTGTAACCCCAGCTACTTGGGAGGCTGAAGCAGGAGAACTGCTTGAACCTGGGAGGCGGAGGTTGCAGTGAGCCGATATCATGCCACTGCACTCTAGCCTGGGCAACAGAGCAAGACTTGGTCTCAAAAGAATTACCCAAAGCCATGTTACAGATCCAATGCAATCTCCAACAAAATTTCAATGGCATTTTCCATAGAAATCACAGTCCCTGATTTCAAAGTACATTACAAAGCTATAGGAATTAAAACAGCATGGTACTGGCATAAAAACAGACACATCAACACATAGTAGATAACGAGCTCCAAAGTAAACCTACATATTTACAGTCAAATGATTTTCAACAAAGATACCAAAAATACAAAACAAGGAAACAATTGTCTTTTAAATAAATAGTATTGTGAAAACTGGCTAGTCACATAGAGAAGAATAATATTGGGCTCTTCTCTCAAATCATATACAAAAATCAACTCAAAATGTTAGATTAAAGACTTAAATATAAAACTTGAAATTGTGAAACTATTAAGAAAAACACATGGGGAAAAAGCTCCATTATATTGGTCTGGGCAATAATGTTTTGAATATTACCTCAAAAGTATAGGCAACAAAAGTAAAAATAGACAAATGAGGTTATGTCAAACTAAAAAGCTTCTTCTGTTGTCTAAAAATAGACAAAT
>NC_045439.1:68580800-68589704 GCF_002776525.5 Piliocolobus tephrosceles | reverse complement strand
TTATGTCAAACTAAAAAGCTTCTTCTGTTGTCTAAAAATAGACAAATGAGATTATGTCAAACTAAAAAGCTTATTTCATTGGAAAAAAAATTAACAGAGTAGAGACACAACCCATGGATTAAGAGAAATTATTTGCTACCAGACATCTGATAAGGGACTAATATTCAATATATATAAGGAACTCAAACAACTCAATAGCAAGAAAACAAGCCAATTTAAAAATGAACAAGTATCTTAATTGTCATTTTTGCAGAGAATTCATATAAATGGCCAACAGATATATGAAATGGTGCTAAACATCACTAATCATCAGAGAAATGCAAATTAAAACCACGGTGAGATATCACCTCACACCTGTTAAAATGGCTTTTATAAGAAAGATGAAAAATAGGCTGGATGCAGTGGCTCATGCCTGTAATCTCAGCACTTAGGAAGGCTGAGGAGGGCATATCACTTGAGGTCAGGAGTTCGAGGCCAGCCTGGCCAACATGGTGAAACCCTATCTCTACTAAAAACACAAAAATTAGGTGGATGTGGTGGCACATACCTGTAATCCCAGCTACTTGAAAAGTTGAGGCAGGAGAATTGCTTGAACTAAGGAGGCAGAGGTTGCAGTGAGCTGAGGTTGGGCCACTGCACCCCAGCCTGGGTGACAGAACAAGACACTGTCTCAAAAAAAGAAAAAAATAGAAAAAAGAAAAGTAAGTTTTGACAAGGATGTGGAAAAAGGTGAGCTATGAAAACAAAAAGTTATATTAAAACCAGTGAAAATAGGCATTAAGATAAAAAACATTACCAGTAATAAAAATGGTCACTTGCGTTTCAAAAGATTCAATTCACTAAGAAAATAAAGCAATGGTAAATTTAATATCAACCAATAACAAAACACGAATAGTTCTAATAGCATAAATTTAAGTATAAAAAGCAAAACGTTGAAAGATAAGGATAGACAAATTACAATAATACTGTCAATCCTAATACACCTTTTCAATAATTCATATCACAAAGGCAAATACCATAAAGGCCCCAAAATAAGCCTCAACAATTGCAAAAGACTAGGATGAGAGAGTATATTTTCTAATCAGCACAACTTACTAGAAAATATGTTTTTAAAAACCACAGTAGAGATTTTGCTAGTCAAGATGGAATAAGGGGGACAAGATTTACCTTTTTATCACAGCCACTAGAAAATCAGACAAAGTATATGAAACAACAATCTTTGGACATTGGATGAAAAGCAATTCAATGCTGTAATCCATGAAGAAAGGGAAACAAGTAAAATGAGTCCTACTATTCCATAGGCTTAGGTCCCAAAAGGCAGTTTCCAGGCTACAGGGAGGGAAGAAGGGCTGTGGGGGAAAGAGAAAACTCAGAGTTGGGCATCTTGCTATGAGGAGAAGGAAGCTTGGGAAAACCAAAACAGGTAGAATTACATAAGAAAGAGCACAGGAGAGGAGGGAGCTACAAAAAAAAAAAAAAAAACAAAAAAAACAAAAAAAACAAAAAAAAAACAGAGTTCCACAAATCTGCAGAGGCATACTTTTGAGTCTGTGGCTAAGGAAACTACACAGTAAAGAAAAGCCTCTGGAATAGAGCAATCAATTTCCTAAGCACGTAGAATTGAGAATAGGTTGTGTGCACACCTGCCAGAGTGAATAGATCTTATAATAGCTGAGGCATTGAGTAAAATCTTCAGAAGTGTATTGCCTAAGTAGCAGGGTTATATCAGCCATAGATTAAAGGCCTCACAAAATTAAAAGCAAACCTTATAACATTCCAATTGCTACAAAGTAACATTGCAAACCAAAACAAAATCTAATAGTATTAAAAGGAAAACAAAATCTGTCACCAGCAATGTACAATTCACAATGTCTAGCATCCAATCAAAAATTGCCAATTGGAAAAAGTAGAAAACCATGGCTTACAATAAGGGAAAATATCAATCAATAGGAACAGTCTCAGAAACAGAGATGATGAAACTAATGAACGAGGATGCCAAAAATGTCTCACATTTCAAGAAGGGAAAGAAAGACATGAGCATGTGAGAAAAGAAATGGAAGATATTTTAAAGGACTCAAATCAAACTTTTAGGCATGAAGAAACATAATATCTAAAATGTGAAATATACTAAATGGAATTAATATCATAATAGGCACTTAAGAGATAAGTGATTTAAAGACATGGCTATAGAAACTGTCCAAAATAAAGAACACAGAAAAGAAGACTAAATAACAAAGAAAAGAAATTGAACACGGTGAAACCCCGTCTCTACTAAAAATACAAAAGCTAGCTGGGCGAGGTGGCGGGCACCTGTAGTCCCAGCTACTCGGGAGGCTGAGGCAGGAGAATGGCATAAACCCGGGAGGCGGAGCTTGCAGTGAGCTGAGATCCGGCCACTGCACTCCAGTCCGGGCGACAGAGCAAGACTCCGCCTCAAAAAAAAAAAAAAAGAAATTGAACATCAGTGATCTGTGGAGAATATCAGGTATTCTAACAAATATGTAATTGGAGTACAAGAAGAGGGTCAGTGAACAGAAAAAATCTTTTGAATAAACAATGGCCCTCATATCCTTTAAATTTTATGGAAAAAATATAATCCACAGATCCAAGCTTAATGAATGCCAATCAAAAGAAACATTAAAAATGCTAAGGAATATAACCAAATTGCTAAACACTATCAATAAAAATCTTAAAAACAGAGAAAAAAGACACATTATATACAGGATAAAGAAATGAACTGGGAAGTGTAGTTTGAAGATATAGAACAAAAACCTGGCATTATCAGAACATGTAGACAATGGACAAAGTTAAGGAGCACAATATTTAGCATTGTTATTTTTCTAATGTGTTGTTATAATGTACATAACTTTCTTTGGTGTCACATGCACACACACATATATTTTTTTTTAACCTTTTTAAGCAAACACATTGGGCCTGAAAAGTTTTTTATGCATTACTTTTTCATCCTTCCTCCTCTACTTAGATTATAAATTACTAGAAGACAGACTTTCTCTTAGACTTGATCATTTCCCTGAAAGAATGTTCCACAGACATTCATTTGATATGTGTTGATTTTTTCTTCCCAAACTATTTGCTGTTATATATAGGCAAAAGATAGCTGAAGGCTCCAGGAAGTATTACAGAAAAAGTAGAACCATGAGGATTTCTTTTCACTATGATTCCAAATTTCCTACTAAATGTCTCATGATAATTATTTTAGATAGGGCATTTAAGAGGTAGGTAAAGCTTTTTGAGAAAAGCTACGAGTAATACCCTAGGCCTTGACATCTCTGGGTGCCCTGTAGAAAGAGTGCTCTAAGCACCTCCCCAGTCCCTACGCAACCTGATTGAAATTGTCCCTTTTTTTTTTTAACATTCTCTGCCAGTATTCCTCCCCACCAAATATAAATGAGGGGAATAATGCACCCAAATTGATCAAACAGCCATCCCAGCCCACAGCAATCCTCAGCACACATGGCCTAACCCACATATAGTTGGCCATCAAAACTCTCCAACCAGTGTGCACCCTCACTTTGTCTCATTAGCATGCTAGTAGAACCACAATGATGATTTATTCAAGCTAAGTCCAAATCTTTGATAAAGAAAAAAAGGCAAGGGTGGCCTGGTTAAAAGAGAAGAAGAAAGGATAGAGTCAGAGTTCCCATAAGAACCTAATTTAAATTCTGATCTGGATCTTTATTGATCTCGCAAAAGAAACATAAAAAGAACTAGACAGGGGAGGGGAAAAGGCAGTCTCAGACAGAGCATGGCAAATTGGAAAAGAAACCTGCATACATTCCCTAAGGACAATTAGCTTAATTATTTCTATAGTCATCCACTGCATTCAGTGCATATTGATTGACTTCACTGCTAATTAGACTAAACGACCTTGAACATTTCTATACAATCAGTTTCATTCTATAGAAAACTTACTTTCAGTGGTATTTTGATACATGTTAGAAGAGATTCTGTAGATATTTAAAACTAAGAAAGGGGAATACAATATTTAACATCTGTGAAGAAAAAGTTAAGGAAAATACTATGTAAACTATTATATAATTTTCTCAAATTATGAAATTCCATAAACCTATATTCTACCTCCATATACTTATGGCTATATATGAACTTCAATTTCAGCTTTGATAAATATGTTTTAAAGAGATCAAAGCTCTTGCAATTTCAGAAAAAGTAATTTGAATTGAATAATGATATTACAAGGAAATTAATAATGAACTTATAATTAACTAATAATTTATTAAATAAAAAATTAAGAAAAACAAATATATGAAGAATGTTTCTAGTAATTATATCTGGGGTTCTGGGGTCCTGAAATGAACTGAAATGAAATGGACTGCTGAAAATGCAGCTTATTACTGGAAACACTCAAAGAGATGATAGGTGATTAAAGACAATGGAAAGGGTATTACTGCATTGGAAAGGCTATTGGACCAAATGATTCCACAGGTCCCTTCCAAACAAGCCACATGTGTTGTGCACATGCACTTCTAGTTAAGGTAACATGGAAATCAAGGCTGAATGTAGCACAAATATTGAGGGAATGTGGCCTTTAGGCAAGGAAGAAATCCCTGTCCGATCTCCTTTGTTTTGAGCACCGTGGTGGTAAATCTGCTGTTATGACTGGATGAATCTATGGAGCGTGAGACATAGGCCCCAGTCTGCTAACTACAAGATGGCTGATAAATGCAAAGACCGTCATGCAAAGACCTTCATGCATTCCCCTCTTTCTGCTTAAGAGGTGACCTACAAGCTCCATGGACAGAGGACCTACACACATCAGCTTCTCCTCCAAGAGGCATCCATATAGAAACCTGCATAGAACTGATCCCTTCTGCGTGTGGTAACTGCACTAAACTTCAAGTGTCATCGTTCTCTACAATTGACCTCGTGCGGTTAATTTGGAGAGTAGAGATCAATCCAGTACAACTGTAATCTCAATATGGGATACCATGAGAAAACAGCCTTGGGATGAGACAAGCTCAGGGAAGCAACCAGGGCTGCCATGTAGGATTATTCATTTACATACTACATAAGGACTCCATATTCAAAGGGCAGCATACACATCACAGACAGCTTTACTATTTTGAACTATTGTCAGACTATTGTTTTAATATTATTGATTCAGAAAACGGGCAACTTGTGTATTTATACTGATAAGTGTTTAGCAGATAGCAACACTGTATCTTCTAACAAAAATCAGTATACTGAAACTTTTTCCTGACAAACGACCAACGAGTCTGATAATCAAAGATCTTGGTAACCAAACAGCTAAATAACCTGTGTTTTTACATGAGGAACTGCATTTCTGACTAGTATACTGACAGATAAGCCTCTGACAATGTGAGCAAAAAGTCTTCTGTTGGTATTACTGCAAAGGTTAAATCTGATGCTATACAGTGCAGTTCATATCATCTATTTATTTACTATATTAGAACAGTATTGTTTACTATATTAGAACAGTATTCAGTATTGCTGAATTCTTAATTTAAATCTATGAATACTTTCATGATGATTTAAGTAATGAATATTCATTTTCCATTAGTAATATACAAGGTGTTACTTAGACATAAATTAGAGATTACTGTGCAATCATCCACTTAATATGGCAATTGTTTTTGTTATGGAAATTCTGACAGTACAAACATTAACTGCCATTAAAATGTTGCTGTCTCCTACCATATAGATATTATTAATGCTAAATATAAAAAGTGCAGGAACCAAAATTCAATCAATAGTGCCTTTAAAAGAATTAACTGGAATAAGAAATTCTTTGACCAAACATGAAGCAATGCTGTTTGATAAAATTATATTATTGATGTTAAACCAATTGCAGTTTCTTGACTCTGAAATCAACTTCTCCAACATAAAATTACCATAAAAAGGGGAAATAAGATTTAATTCACCTATAAATCTCACTAGCAGTGCGGCTATGATCCAAAACAAAATTTCAAAATCAATTTTTTTCTTACCTTGGATATAACATTCCCCTTAAAAGAAAGGTTTATAATAATGAAAGAATATCATGCCTTTTTCAGTGGATTAGATATTTGCTACTCAAAGTGTAGTCCATGACAGGCAATAAAAGCAAAAATAAAGTAGAACTACATCAAATTAAAGTTTCTTCACCACAGAGAAAATAATCAACAAAACAAGGTTCCCACCCCTGCCAAAAAGATGGCAGACTAGAGGCTTTCAGTATGCTAAAGCCACTTGGAAATAGAAAAAATAGTGTGTAAAGATTAACTCTGAGCTTTAATGCAAGAAGAAAAATAGGAATTCACCAGAATAGCAAAGTACATTTCAGATCCTGGGGAAGAGAATGTGCACAAGCAGCCCCCATGATGACATCTGCCTGATAAATGTGAGTGAAGCCCCAGTACCTGAGAAGGGCAGAGAGTCTTCCTCTGTAACTCACTTTTCCACTAGGAATCTGTGCATTCCAGGTTAAGGAAGAACATGTTTTTTCTCCCAAGCCCTGGGACTACCTTGGGGAGATACTGTGAGACACAGAAAGGGAATGACGCTGGTAAAAGCTGCAGGCATCTTCCCAGACCCAGGACTGAGAGGAGGATGCCATTTTTAATCTGGACTCACACAAAGTCAGTCATTATTTGGCAACCTGACAGCAGCAGCTGCTGCAGGCATTTTAGCCTCAGGCCAGAAATTGGAGCACTTGTTCTGGAGCAGGTGAAGGGCCCTCACAGCCGGAATTAAGCAGCAAGTGTGGACTGCATGCCAGCAGCAGTGGGTGCTGGATTGGGCTCTCTCCCATTGCAGGACTGGAACAGAAGAAAAGTTGCTGAAGCCAAGGTTTCTCCTGCACTGTGAGATTTGCAGCCAGGGACAGCTTTGCAACCTGAAATTGCTCTGCATGTGTCATTGCTGGATGCCCCAG
Organism: Piliocolobus tephrosceles; assembly: GCF_002776525.5. Taxonomy (NCBI): domain Eukaryota; kingdom Metazoa; phylum Chordata; class Mammalia; order Primates; family Cercopithecidae; genus Piliocolobus; species Piliocolobus tephrosceles. The sequence continues at coordinate 68,582,791 of NC_045439.1, read as the reverse complement.
CCTACACCCTTGGTCATTCAGGAAAGAGTACCCTACCATTTGCAAGGAGTGGGAGTGAGGCAGACCCCATTCATGTTCATCTGAATTGGGAGCATAAGCCAAGCCTTCCCTTGCAAAGCTCTGGATGCAGTGGTACCCCATCCACGGCACATTCCCAGGCATTTGGAGTACCCATTTGCCTAGATTAGCAGCCTAAGCTGCCCCCTGCCTTCCCATGCAGGGATCCTGATGCAATGGTAGTTTCTCCACTCCATGCACAAGCATGTTTCCAGGCACTTGGAGTACCTGCCCACCTGGATTAGCAGGGTAAGCCGCCACTCTCTTCCTGTGAGGAGATATTGGTGCAGTGGTGCTTCCTCCACTCCACATCCAGGCATATTTCCATGCATTCAGAGCAGCTGCTCACCTGGATTATTAGCTTGGACCACTTCTCTCTTCCCATGCAGAGATCTTGTTGCAGTGGCACACTCTCTGCTCCACACCCAGACATATCTTCAGGTTTTTGGTGCACCTGCCCCCTTGGAATAGGAGCTTGAGCTGCCACTCCCTTCCCACATGAAGAAATTGGTGCAGGAGCACGCCCTCTTTGCCACACCCAGATGTAACTGGAGGTATTTGGCACACCCACTCCTACAGATTAGAAATTTAAGTCACCCGACCATTCCCATGGAACTGCCTTGTTGTGGCAATGGCTCTCTTCTTCCCCAGGCATATTTGAAGGGCATCTGCTACCCCAAATTAGAAGCTTGAGCTGGCCCTATCCTCCCCTGCAAAGACCTTGTTGCAATGACGATATCTTTGCTCTTTGCCAGGGCATATTTCCAGGTATGTGGCACATTCATTCTTTTGGGTTACAAGGCTGAGCTGTCCCTCCCTTCTGGTGCAGAGAACTTGGTGCAGCTGTACTCTTTCCACTTGATGTCCAGATATATCTGCAGGCATTTGGAGCATCCACTCTTATAGGTTAGGAATTTAGGCCATCCTCCCCCATTCTTATGCAGAGAACATAGGGTAGCAGAGGCACACCTATGGTATACTTGGCAGCTGCCCACTGGACCACCTCAGAGCTGAGGCTTACACCTGCCACTGGGGGACCTGCACATGGGCCCACCTGGTCTGGCCCCACCTATCTTGGTTCCCCCACTCTGCGGCTGAGCAGAGAGCTCAGACCACTGAACATTCCACAGATCAGCTCGTTGTGTGAAGAAACAGAGAGCTTCTCCCAGTACACAAAGAGCAAGTGTGTACCCATCTGCATTGCCTGCATCCAGCTTTTGCCCATAAGCATCACCTATTGAACTGGAAGTTGAACTGTACAACACCAAAGAAAATTTGACGGAAGTGCACAGCACTGGGGAATGAGATACACCTCTTGAGACTCACTACCCCTCTCCCACAGGAGGCAGTGAGCCTGTTCACACACCAAGTACATCACTACCCAACCAGCATTTGGAAAAGTAACCATAAAAAGGCTATCTATAACAAATGAACTTATACAGACCTTTTGCCACTGAAAGCACCCAGAACCAAAGCCAAAAGACCCAACACAACATACATTATATCATCCAAGCCTCTGAGTTTATAGGTATTTGAGAGGGAAAAGAAAAAGTTTAAAGTGTGGAAAACTTATTTGAGGAAATAATTCAAAATACTTCCCTGGTTTTGGGAGACATTTAGACATATATACACAAGAAACTCAGAATATTTCTGGAAGGTACATTGCAAGAAGAACCTCGCCAAGGCATATAGTCATCACACTATCCAAAGTCAATAGGAAGGAAAAATTCCCAAGAGTGGCAAGCAAAGTATCTAATCACCTATAAAGAAAATCCCAACAGACTAACAGTGGAATTCTCAGCAGAAATCCCACAAGCCTGAAGAGACTGGGAAAATATTTTTAGTCTCCTTAGAAAAGAAGAGTCAGTCAAGATTTCTTTTTCCAATTTTTTTCTTTTCTTTTTCTTTTTTTTTTTTTTTTTTTTTTTTTTTTT